>NW_019738880.1:232494-273529 GCF_002891405.2 Cryptotermes secundus
CCACACTTTTCTTGGGCCATTATCTCCGTAACCGTTCAACTTTGGACATAGGTGTTTTGGGTTATATCGGCATACTTTAACATAAGGAACACCCTCCCGAAGTTTGGCACATTCCTCCTGGGACACCCTGTATATACACGCTACCAAATTCTCGGAGTCGCTATTTCATTGAAATAGCTCATCTTATACTCGTAAGGCTGAGTGGACCCCGTTCCAGACCCACTGCTTCTCAGAAAATCTGGTAGAGCCGGGAATCGAACCCGGAACCTCTGGATCTGTAGCCAGTAATTCTGAACACTATACCACAGAGGCGGTCTATAAATATATATCATTCTACCAAATTTCGAAATCTAAATCTGATAGGAATTTATATTCTATAAATAAAAGTATCTGAAAACAGGCTTATTATCATTTCCACTGAAAATCTAAATGCTTCTTCGTTGGCTTCACAATCGCTGTCCTTCGCATGCGTCGAAAATGCGACTAGAAGCGGGTTGTTTGAAGCCCCCAACTACTGAGGCATGAAAAGTCTGAAAACTTTGAGCCAAAGGTAAAAGCTGACTTGTACGACCATTTTATACACACGAACATATGCACATACTTGTCTATACGTGTAAAACTTCTTGTAGGGCGTGTCAATATCGGATATGCCGATCACAGTTGCCGCGCAGTTTACGGTATGAACTGTTTTTCCCGCCCGAACACTGGGATCGTGGGTTCGAATCCCACAGTGTTTGTGTTGTCATGAACCTTGCGAGGGCTGATCCCCCGTCCAATGGGTCCTACCGACTGTCTACAAGATTAAGAACGTGAAGTGAAACGAAGCGTTCCATGGCTGCCCTATGCTTCCAGTTAGAGCAACAAGAATATGAATGAATGAATGAATGAATGACTATCGGATGTAGATACCCACGTCATGATGAGAAACACAGTACATTACGCTCTCAACAGGAGACGAGAACCAGAACTGCCATACCGGATATTTCGTGGTGTACAAACAAATTTTCTTCCTTAAAGTTGCCTTAACAAGGCCTGATGTTTCCTCAGAGCTGGTTTACACTAGGTTTATGAATGGCTGCTACATAATTTGTAGAAGTACTACACACAACCTTCAAAAACATCAAACGACAGTGGTTGAAAATCACAATGTTCTGGGACATGATCATTTGTATCTACCAAACTACACGGCGTCACAACAGAGAATACAGTAACCTTCATATTCACTGCCGTGTGAATCTCCGACTTCATATACACAAAGCTTCGTCGGTTCGAATCACACTCAGGGCATGGATGTTTAGTGTGTGTATGCGTTTATTCTGTGTTTGTGATTGTGTTTAGGAAGCGGCCTTGTGACGAGCTGATCGCTCGTCCAGGCAGTCCTATCGTCTGCGAAAAATGATTACGGAAATGAATAAGAGGCCTGGGCCCTGAATGGGCTGGAAGAGGAATTGAAAAAATATATTAGGTATATTTATTTATTGTTTTAAAGTGTTCTTTCTTACAAGAATCCAGGAGGAGGGCAGGTACCTACTGTACTTCTCAATGTTCTTATAATTTTTGTCAATCAAAACGTGAGAGAATATTTTATTAGCGAACACAAATTTATACTTAATTAAAAGAACGTTAATAAGATCCAAAAGTTTGTGACGATGGTAAATTTATACAAGTGTTAGCTCTATCGATTGGGCCCAACTGAGTAGGTTTTACCTGAGGACGGGGACAGAATCCAGTCTCCGAAACGTTGTTTTTTTAAAAATAGACAAGACGATGGATAATGTCCAAAAACATATTATTCGTACTTGTAAAAGAACGTTATTGCACCAAATTGCGACGTGATACTTGGGTTCATATCTTGCATTGTGCGTGTTACAGCTCTTTCTTGCGTAAAACTGACCAATCACCTCCCGCTAGCGCCGAGGTCAGGAAAACTTGGATCTATACATTCACTATCAGAAACGGCTTCATGGTGTAGTGCTTAAGTAGTTGAGCACAGGGACAACTTTATCTTTTTTTACCATAAAGTAGCTTCAAAATACCCCTCAAAATTCGATGTACACTCAGCAAAGCACAAAATTTCTATAGACGGTGACTGCGAAGTCCCTTGGAGTTGTGGCTCTGTTTAGCCGGACGACAGTGACCCATTTCTTCTGTAGAAGTCTGATGTTTTCTCTCTGACGCGTAGGCGCCGCTGGATCCTGGTGGCCCTGCTGAGCAGGAGACAAGGTGTGACAAGTTTCGCGCGTTGGCAAATCACTGTGGGCGCATATAAAAGAACAAGGCGTCCAAGGGTGCCTCTGCAGTAGACGATACATCCTGCAGCCATGAGGACCGGCTTCAGTACCGAACAGCACCTTGTCCAGAGCATCGTCCTTTTGTTACTAGTGACCTTCCTGATATCCTGCAACGGTACGTAGTTCACCTTGCCTGTGGAGGTTTTTTTTCGTAGTGGTGGATACTGAATATCAGTGCCGAGCGATTTTGCTAGCTGTTCGTAATGAGGGAGATAGCGAGTTAAAATTCCGGCTCAAAGGCCATCTATCATTCATGGTTTTTCTCAGACCCTTCAATCAAATTCTGTGACAGTAACTTAACAAGTAGCTCTTGGAAGAACTGATTGCCTAATTTCTTTTCACTATATATTTAGTATTTGATACGGTACGGACCGCATAAAAATTACAGCATTCAACAGCCCATATATTGTTATGTGTGTATTCGTTGGTTTACGGAGACGTTGCCTAGCAACGGCCATCACATAAACCTCCCTTTATTCTTTCGAAATAAGGAGTGTAAACTAGAAGCAGAAGACCAATATTTCCATGCCCTCTTCAAATAAACATGCCTGTATTATATTGCCATTATATTCTAGCTAACATAAACAGCTCAAGAAGCGTCTTTAAATAATTTAAGAATCTATAATTGTAATTATAAAAAGGTAAAGAAGGTAAAGCTATCTCTGTACCAGGCCGTGGAGGTCCATAGGGTTGTGAGACGTCGAGGCTCCCTCATCGTCTAGACAATCGGCTCACAGATGGCGGTAAGGTTATCAGCCTTACGCATCGGCTGCCCTTTACCCCCGCCCCCAAGGAAGATTCCTGGTACTCATTTCTGTTAGAGGTTGAGTCAAACCCAGGGCCATAGAGCGGCTGGAAGGATTAGGTAAATTGAAATAAATCCACCTTATCGGGAATCGAAACCACGACCTTTCGGCTTGTAGACTAGTGCCTCAACAAACTACGCATTCATTTACTATTTAACGACGCTACCAGCGGAGTCGAAACAGGAGTAATGAATGGCGAAATGGAGAGCATGAGGAAGAAAGTGGTCGTGAATTATTTCAAGGTACTATTCTGACATCTTCTTGAAGGGACTGAGGAATATCAGGAGAGAAGCTCAGCCAGGGCAGTGTGTGTTCAGGAGAGATTCGAAACGAATAACTCAGGAATGCGATTCAGAAGAATTACCACTTGAGGCATGGTTGCTAGGTAACAATATGTGATCAGTATATTCGAGGCGATTCTGGTAACGACGAATTACTAATTTCCTTCAGTTGTCCACCGCCCAATGCTCTAAAATTGGAAGGCAGAATTGCGCAAGATGCATGAGTTTCGGTCTATTGTATTCACTACAGAGAACTAATGTAAATAACCCAGTTCTGAGTCTAGGATTAGCTCTTTCTAACGGACTCAAGTAAGTAGTCACCTCTC
This sequence comes from Cryptotermes secundus, assembly GCF_002891405.2. Taxonomy (NCBI): domain Eukaryota; kingdom Metazoa; phylum Arthropoda; class Insecta; order Blattodea; family Kalotermitidae; genus Cryptotermes; species Cryptotermes secundus. The sequence continues at coordinate 236,199 of NW_019738880.1, forward strand.
ACCTGAAGAAGGAAGCAAATTATACTGTCGAAATATTAATTTCTCTTCTAGAATATTCACTCTAACGGACCGAGCTGATTAGGTACCCCTCACCTGAGAACGGAAGCAGATTCTGGTATCGAAATATTGCTTTAAATTTTAGAATAAGTTCAGAAAGTTGCCATGACGAAGTGAAACCAATCTGCTATATGTTTACTCGCGAAGCCAATGATAATACTTGTACTTGCTGCAGCGCGCGACATGAGGCAGTTCCAGCGGGCTGTGCTTCTCCGTATGAACCAGACGTGTGGAATTTCCTGACACTCGGATGTCTGTATGTATTATTCCATGAGAGAAATACAGCGGGGGCCATAAAGACAAGGAAAACGATAAATTACGCGATAAAGAGGCGATGTTGAAAACGTGATTCACCGGCATAATTTACTGAAAAAGTGACAAGAACGACAAGACGCGAATTCACTATAATTTTATTCTTTATTTACGTCCTTAAGTACTCGTCATATTGAAAAGTGTTGGATGGATGACACATGAACATACACCAGAGAAAATGTTTTTTTATATGAAACGGAAATGTGATCTTGCTGGAAAGGGGGTTTGTTTGTTTTACGACGCTATCAGTAGGGTCGGGTAGTGGGATAACAGATGAAACATGAATTACGAAGGATTGAAGGGAAGCAAATAAACAAAACAAAAACTCCGTGGTTCTAGTCCGCAAGCGAACTATACCGACCAAGTAACCGACACTTGTCGGCGAAGTTAGTGGCAACTTTAGCGGAGAGAGGGTGTCGCGTGGTCAGCGCAACGAATCCCCACGGCCGTTAATCTCGGTTTTTGGAAGGAAGCAGTCGTGACTAAATTGACGTAATAACCCGAGATTTGCCTAAGGGGGCTGAAGAAAATATTGGAAGATCTCAGCTGGGAAAAACAGGTATCTTGGCCTGGATTCCAGCTGAGAGCCTCTAGGTTCGAGTAGTGGGAAGACTCGCCAACGCCATCTCGTTAAGTACATGGCTCTTAATGCAGAAGACTGATATATTTCCTGGCAACGCTGGTTCTCTCGTCTCTTCCAGAAAAGTTTGGGACAATATCATGCGAGACACTTAGATCGTTTCCTTTCACATCCTTACTTTGGTCTTGCATCACGGGGGCAACAGATGTGCTTCTCTGACTCCAGTTTCAGGGCTCCGATTGGGCACGGATCCGATAGGTGACGCCATTCTGCTGGGCCTTGACGGGGCGCGGGATGATGGGCCGATGGTGAAGAAGAGTGACCCACAGGTGTACGGAATGTGGTTCGGACCAAGGCTCGGACGACGCGAGAGGCGTTCAGTCGATGAGATACTGGACGACGCTGGTGACGGCAGAGTGGAGGAGGTCCTCCAGCTACTGAAAGAAACTCCATGGGTACTCGTTCCTCTCAAAGGTACAGTCTCACTTCTGTGGAAATGAATCTAGTAGGAAGGTCATGCATGACAACGGAGATCCTGTTCTTACCGTAGTTTAAAACATTGCCTGCAATGTTTCCAACGTGAAAACTTTGCAGAGTTTACTGGTATGAAGGTAAAAAAAGTTAGAAGAACAACTAATTGCCTACTTTCCTTTCAATATATATATGATATGGTACGGGCTGTCCAACAGTTCTTCTATAGTTGTAAGTGCGTTACTTGCTACGGAAACATGTTTACCGAGCCACTGTCCGACAGTGGCCAGGGAACGTATTTACCGAGCCATTGCCTAGAAATATTCGTCTATTTTGGCTTCACTAATCCAGCTTTCAGGTATTTTGGGGGCGCAGACAAAAAACAAAAAGGTGCTTCCAAAAGCCGCTTTTTATTTTTTTCAAACGAAGAAAGTAGGCTAACAAAGTAAAATTGTCTCTGTGTTTCATTAGTTAAGCACCACGCCATGAATACGTGTCTGGGAGTGGAGGTATAGCTCCACCTTTCTTGATCTCGGCATTAGATGGAGTGAGTGGTCAGCTTCATAGGCTGTGCGCTTAACCCCGGAGAAATGGTCCCGGTGTAGATCGGATAGGAGACAGGGTGGGCCAAAGAATCGGTTTCGACGCTGTGAGTTGGAGAAAAAATATCTTTCCCCTGCCGGCAATTGAACCCTGGCCATCCAGCCAGTAACCCTTCCTTATAGCGACTAAACTTTCAAAGCTCAAAAGAATTTACTGGTATATTGTATATAAATTTTTAATGCTAGTGGGGTAGGACTAAGTCCCTTGTACTGCGGCCACTTGCGGCCTATTGTACCAGCTCTAGATGATAGATGAGGGTGATTGTGGAGCAATTGGTGGAATGAAGATTGGCAGGGGAAACCGAAGTACTCGGAGAAAACCTGCCCCAGCGCCACTTTGTCCATCACAAATCCCACTTGACCAGACCCAGGATCGAACCCGGGCCGCCGCGGTGGGAAGCCAGCGACTAACCGCTTGAGCTATGGCGCGGCCCCTTCATTGTGTCTAAAACATATTTTAAATTTCTTCAGACCAGATAATTTCGTAGATTGTTACGATATCATTAGAAACCTACCAGATTCCACTTTCAACGTAAGTCTGGCAACGAAATCGCCATGACGTAAATCTCGTTTAATATGCGGCTATTGTCTTGCGTAAAACTGTCTATTGAAGATGCGGCGTTAGAAAGCAGTTGCGGGCTCAGAAGCATAGAATTGCACTTTATATCAATATTTAGTTACGGATAAAGATACCGCTGTAACAGGCCGTGAAGGACCATAGGGTTGTGAGACATCGAGGTTCTCACATTTTCTAGATAATCGGCTCACAGATGTCGATGACGTCAGCCTTACGCGCGGGCCGCCCTTTACCCCCCAGGAAGATTCCTGGTATTGATTTCTGTCAGAGGCTGAGTTGACCCCAGGTCCATAGTGCGGCTGGAAGAATTGGGACAATTGAAAATATCCACATCATTAGGACTTGAACCCGCGATCTTCCGGCTTGTAGCATAGTGCCTCAACCACTACGCTACCGCGTGTATTAGACGTTCCGAATTCAGAAAAGAAATCTTACTAAAGGAATATACAAGTATGTACTGCATGTACATAGGCTATTTGTGTATGTATGAACTTAAACACACATTTCTTTCTTACCTACAACCAGACACCGAAGAGGTCGGCTTGGTGCTAAAGCTCTAAGCTTGTATTTGGGAGATGTTCATTTCGAATCCCGCCCGGAACGTCAGATATTCTGAGGATTTTTATGGTTGACCTCAGTCATTCCAGGAAAATGAAAGAACACCAACCTGGATTAAGCTATCATCGTTTATGTTTCCAATTATATCCATTTCCTCGTCATTCGTCTATATCTATATTCGTAATCTATATCTATGTCTATGTCTATAACCTGTATCCAAAAACTGTGAAAATAGAGTGAACAAATAGAATAAAAATTACTTATTTCGGGGGAATTATCTGCCTCTGTCTTCATAATATATTATTATACTGCGTCACGTCCAATAAGATAATAATCTTCACAGTCATCTCCGTGAAAACTTAATATCTCAAATAGAGATGTTGATGGGTCGTACATGCAGCATTCAGTAAATCTATACAAAATTCTATTTGAAAATTCCATGGAATGAAGCCACCGGTGACGCCAAAGCCTAATGGACATGATAAGAGTTATAAACCGAGAAAACCGAGATTAACGGCCGTGGGAAGCCGTTGCGCTGACCACGCGACACCCTCTATCCGCTAAAGTTGGCACTAACTTCGTCAACAAGCGGCGGTAACTCGGTCGGTATAGTTCGCTTGTGGACTAAATCACGGAGGAAATATTGTGAAAATTAGTTTTATGTTAATTTAAATAAACTGATTTCAGACAGAATTTATCCCTCGTGTTTCATAACAACATTTTTCTTTAAGAACAGAGTACATAACGGGTTTTTTCAAGTGAATATTGATCAGTCATTCAATCAGTCACATGCGGATCTTGCTTACAGGAAATAAGCGTCAAACAGGGTCTTTCATCCCTCGCCTGGGCCGAGATTCGAAAGAAGAAGAAGAAGATCCCGACGCCATGGAGCAGAGGTCCCCGCCGTTCGCCCCAAGACTTGGACGACGCCTTGTACCTTTCCGGCCAAGAATGGGGCGCGATCGCCTGCCCTACGATGTATACTCTCCCCGCCTGGGACGCAGCGTGCAACCCTCACAGCCGCAAGGGAAGAAAGAAGCGCCACAGCACTAACACCATCACAGTTCTCTCTTAGATTTGATGTAGTTTCAACATTGTAATAAAACACTTGTACTGATTTGCATGTCTGTCCGCAGCATTAAATCTTTCCTTCATGGACGCGGCCCAACTTCCGGTCACCGGAAGATCCCTACATACGAGTATACCGAATGATTTCTAGAACGATAATAAAGTATTTACAATGTTAATAACGTCGTTTACCAGAGGAGTACGGCCATTTTAGCGAAACTCGAATATGCAGAACGACAAGAACTTTATTCAGAGTAAGGGTTTCTTTACGACCTGTGAGCTAGTGGTCAGACTTCCTAGCTACAGATCCAGAGGTCCCGGGTTCCAATCCCGGCGCTACCAGTTTCCTTGAGAAGTAGTGGGTCTAGAACGGGGTCCACTCAGCCTCGTGAGGATAATTCAGGAGCTATTTCAAGGAAACAGAGGCTGCAGTATAGAAAACCGACATTAACGCCCATGAAGATTCGTTGCTCTGACCACGTGACACCCTCTATCCGCTAAAGTTGGCACTAACTTCTCTGACAAGCGGCAGTCGCTCGGTCGGTATAGTTAGCTTGCGGACTAAAGCCACGTAGTTTCTTTCTTTGTTAATAGTTTGTTTACAGCACATATTGTTACAGTGAGCACCAGTATGTTGCGTACATAACCGAGCATGATGAAGCATGAGCACTTGCATAAAGAGTCACGGATGAAATGTAGGCAGTAGTGATGGCTAAGATGGCTTTCAGTCTATCCACATTGTGTTGCTTCTGACGGTAGTCACTGGCCTTAACGTAATTCTAGCCCTGTAATACATGATGTTATTAACATTACTAACATAAGCAGCCTCCGTATTCTAGGGGTAACGTTCCCACCTCATGACTCAAGGTACGCGGGTCGTGGATTTTTTAAGGGTGGAAAATTCAGGGAACAAGTCCTCCGGGAGGTACTTTAAGCCGTGGGTCCCGTGTCGTAGATTTACGGCACGTAAAATATCCTCATGTCTCTAGGAGATCTCTGAGCAAAATTAGGCAAAAAGTTTCCCGTCCAAAGTAGTTTCCAATGCCTCTGGTAGCTAGGGAAAATATCAGGTACAGAGGGCCGACCTCGTTGGCTGAACGGGGCTGATAGCACGCACCAGTACCGGTAGGGTATGGAGACTGGTAGAATATCAAAGGGGGACGTACAGTAGACTATTAGTCGCGGTGCATGGGGAAAACTCACCCCCTCTAATAATAATAATAATAATAATAACATTACTAACATGGGTTTTGGTTTAACAAAACCAATGCCTTTCTCTTCATATTGGGCACTTGATACAGCACAGGCTGTATAGAAAATGTAGCTTCCAACATAATTCTTTTGTTGTTGCGTACGTTACTGCGGAAATGTGTTGATCACGCCGTTGCCTAATAAAGAACGTCTCCTCTGGCTTCGCTATTCCGGCTTTGAGGCATCGTGTCACAATATAGTCACGTATAAGGAGTAGGCGTGACTAATAATTGTGGGTTCTAGATGTGATTATTGGATTTACTGGACGTCTCTATTAGAATCAGAGTTGATTATAACAGCTCACACATTGAACTCCTTCTGGCTAACTAATCTCTCACTGTATTTCTTAGTAGTACGCAATATGACCATCTACTGGGCTGGGCTTCGCTGAGTACGTTCCCTTGGCAACGCGAAATAGACCGTTGTTAGAAAAGGGATTGTTAAAACACGCCTCGCGGCAACGAACACAGTAATCAAAGCGTTGCCCCGAATTAATACATGGCACCCAGCACAACGGAGGCGTGAACAGCAGGACTGGAACCCTTTAAGGCGGTGATTTCTGTGCGCTTCTCCAAAACATATCAAAGGAGAAGATTTTGCAAGACAGAGCTAACTCCCGAGTGGAGGCGGGTTCGAATACCTCCACCGTAATTCTGCGAGTCGTAGGAGGCGAAGGAAAGGGAAGTCTTAAATTTGGGACAGTAAAATATGGTCGCGAGTCCCAAGGGACTCGGACCCGAGAATTACTGCGCTGGCGAGGACCAGCAGAAATTGTGAAAGACAGACCCCGTCCTCTCGTCAGAGAGAGGGAGAGAGCGCCCCAAATCAACAAACCGGAAACCGTCTAACAGTAATAAATATGACCGTAAGCCCCAGATGGGTGCCATATTCCGAGACAGACTGGCCGACTGACCGTCGGTCGTGACATAAGGCTGGACTCCTCTCGACAGAGCAATGAGTCAGTCATACTGAGTAGGAGAAGACTAGAGGCTAGAGAGCAGTTCAGTCCTACTAGGAGGAAGCAGGTAAAGGCGGGACTGGAACGGAGATCCTCAGAATTACATTAAGTCCGGATGGAATTTTTTTTTCTTGGCACTACAGCCCCAGTGAGCCTAGGCCTACCTCCATGAACTTCTCCGTTCACTTCGGTTTTTCTAGATCTTACACGTTCGGTAGGACTCCTTGGGCGGGTGATCAGCTCGTCGCAAGGCCTCTACCTGTATACAAACACAGAAAAACGCACACACACAAACTAAACATCCATGCCCTGAGTGGGATTCGAACCCAAGATCCCGGTTTCCAAGCGAGCGAAGACAGTACATGCCTTAGACCGCTCGGCTACCGTGACCGGCTCGGATGGAATTTACCTACGTAAATTTATACCGGTTCATTCTGAGCGAAGCCACTGGGCGCAAATTAGGTGAAAATAGATGCTTACTCATTGATGGGCTACGTCACGAACAGGAAGACCTGTAGTACGTGGTTCCCCTAGCTTGTCCGACAACTTCTCCGACATGCTTGTATGAAGTGTAGTCTAAATACAGTTATTCGGGGGCAAAATACGAAGAATATTGTCTTCTGGGTTGTAGCGACGCGTAGTGTAGTAGAAGTCTACAGACATTTCGGAGGAACACTCCATGAAGTTGCAGACAGTACGGTCCTCCAAAACGCTAGTGAATTTTTACCCGACTATACACATTCGAAGGGTTACGCATTGGCGTAGTTGGTTGAGGCACTATGCTACAAGTCGGGAGGTCGCAGGTTAGAGTCCCGATGAGGTGGATTTTTTAAATTTATCTAATCCTTCCAGCCGCATTATTGCCTTGGGGTCTACTTAGCCTATAACAGAAATGAGTACCAGGAATCTTCCTGGGCGGCCGGCGTTTAAGGCTGACAACCTCACCGGCATCTGTGAGCCGATTGTCTAGAAAATGCGGGAGCTTCAACATCTCACGGCCTGTTACAGGGATAGCTTTACCTATACGCTTTGTACACAGTGCTCTTCTTAGCCACTGGTGTGAGAAATTCAAACAACGCGTAATTCTATCCACGGTGTCTTCAGATTATTGGCTCCTGTTTCTGAGAAACTGTGACGTATGAACTCTATAACTGAAATTCGAATTTATTGGAGTCGATGCTTGACCATATGAACTATGAAACACGAGTTTGAAATAAGAAAATATGTTACGAAAGTAGGAGAAATTAAAAGTAATAGGGGCGGCAAGAGGCAGTTTTTTAGGGGGAGGTAAGAGCGCAATTTTGTGACAGAGTTCCCGGCCTTCGCTTCGTCGGCCTTCTGATAAGATATATGAAAGTGAAGGTGATAAGCAGGGCCCGGATTTTGATGACCTGAAAATATTTAAAAAAATGACCTATAAATGACCGAAAAAATCCAGAAAAGTGACCTAAAATATGACCCAAACATTTAATATGCAGGGCCTGGATTTTGATGACCTGAAAATATTCAAAAAATGACCGAAAAAATCCAGAAAAATGACCTAAAGGAGAAAAGAAAGAAGAATTCGCTTCCATGATATTCACATTTCAGAAAACATGTGAAGAAAAATTCCCTAAAATTGCCAAAAATGACAAGAAATACCCTTAAAAGTCTAAACATTTACCACAAATTACCCCCAAAATGAAAAAATTACCTTAAAACTAAAAATGTCAAAAAAATTACAAAAAAAATGCCTATAAAATTTACATTTCTGTAACCAGCAGCTCATATCCGAGATTTATATATTTAAGAGCATCGCATAGGATACAAGGAAAATAAGATCATGTCATCAAAATCCGGGCCCTGGTGATAAGACGGTTTGAAGTCGTGACTTCAGACGGGAACGGCGAAATTTTGATATTCTCAGTTAGTATCAATATATATATACATTGAAATGAACTTAATGTACGTATTTTAATAATTGGCCAAATTTCATTTTAGCACAGGCGGTACGGGCAAGGGAGCCGAACTAGCACAGTCAGATAGCGGTTGCATGGCAGAAGAATTTGTGTTCGATTCCCGTCAGGTACAGGAAATTTTGTTCTCTCCTTAGCGTGCGAACCGACTCTGAGGCCCAACCAGCTTCCTTTCCAAGAGGTACCGAGGGGTAAACCGGCATTCATTTAGTGCCGGGGTCAAGAATGCGTGGTTGTTAACCTTCACTTCCCCATACATCTTCATGACGTAGTGGGATGAATTATTAAACGACGGTCACAGTAGCTATATTATAAAATTTCGAATGAGATGAAGGCAAATGAATGATGAATTGCAAAAGATTTGGAAGGAAACTGTCGTGACCTAATCGGGATATTATCCCGGAATTTTTTTCTCTGGAGGGATTGAGAAATGCCATGAGAAACCTCAGTCAGGATGTTCGAAAGAAGCACCTCCGACAATCGAGTTTAGAGCCTCACCTCTATGTATACCAGTGGTTAATTAATTAAGGCCAGGGAAAACGCTACCTGCGTAACAGAATGGAGCGCCTCTCCACTCCTTTTCGTAACGTGTGTGTGTCAGGATAGCTGTCGGTATAGCGACGGGCTGCATGGCCGGGGCTAAATTCCCGGGTGGGAGGAAAGAGATTTTTCCCTTCTCCGTAGCCTCCAGACTGGCTCTGAGGCTCACCCAATCTCCTATCCAATGGACGCCAGGAATTATAGCGACCGGGGCGTGAAGCTGACCATTCACCTCCTTCTACTGTCGAATCAAGAATGGTGCTATTATATCCACACTCCTCAAGAAGCACCCATAGCATCGTGCTTAATGAACTAAGCACGGGGACAACTTTACGTTTTAGCTTTGCGTGGGAAACGCGCAGTTCGTACGAAAGGTGGGACTGCATACCACTGCCACCCTCTGGGCCTCTCAACCACGAGGCGGCGTATGATCCGTGGATCGACCAGCTATGACGAAGATCTGATAAACATAATATTCTAATTTTAATCCACAACTCTGGTGTTATAGGTAGATAAAAGCAAATATTTAGAAGAGAATAAAGGAAGATGGCAGAAACGAGGACACTTTTATGACTTGGATTTATGACAGAGACGCAGTTAATATGAAGCATATACCGTGTTCCGCTGTTCGTGACGTCCAGTGCAAGAGCGGCTCAAGTATGTAAGGCCATGCGCGAGGGCTTCATGACGGACAGAATTAGAGGAATTCGAGGGGAACGATAGAATCTAATGGAGAACAGGTTGGACTAGCGATAGCGCTCTAGACTTGTATTCGTGAGGTGATCGCTTCGATTTGCGGCTGGAAAATGTATTCTATTTCATGGTTTTCCTCATTTCCTCGAACCCGTCCTTCAAAATCCTTCCCGATTCATCTAACATCCTACAAACAGCTGTCTCCATACTGAAATACAAATAAGCAAAACAAACTCCGTGGTTTTAGTCTTCAAGCGAACTATACCGACCGAGCGACCGCCGCTTGTCGGCGAAGTTAGTGCAAACTTTGCGGATAGAGGGTGTCGCGTGGTCAGCGCAACGGATCCCCACGACCGTTGATCTCGGTTTTCTAGACCAGAGCCACTATTTCCTTGAAATGGGTCTTCAGTTATCCTCATGAGGCTGGGTGGACCCCGTTCCAGAACCACTACTTCCCAGAAAATCTGGTAGCGCCGGGAATCGAAACCGGCACTTCTAGATCTGTAAGCAGGAACTCTGACCACTAGACCACAGAGAAATAAGCCACCAAGAAATCAAATATGGTATTGCTAGCGTTGGAATTGAGATTCTCAGAGAACTCTGCTTGCCGCGTACTTCTTTCTGGTTCGCTTGGACTACTCTTCGACTCTGAAGGTGAGGGCAGTATATTTCTCCGAAATGTCAGTGAACTTTAACCGGACTACACGTCATCACATTCCAGAAGATAGCACTCTCCATAATATTAGTTAACTGATTCAAGGTTTATTTAAGGACGGTTTTTCGAATGTAAATAATAACGTCGAAAGAAGGACAATATTTTCATGCTTGCTGACAGAAGGGAAGCCCGCAGGTGCTCCGCGGGCCGCAAGCCCTTGCTCCACTGTTGCACCGAGATGTTTGAATCTACACAGGCCAGATGCCCTGACGGAAGCTTGCTGCATGATATGTACTCTGTTGGCACGCGACGAGTTTGTGTACACGAGTTTCTTTGTTAATGTTGTGTCCTACCTACCGAGGGAGGTTACACACACAAACATACATGAGCAGCCTCCGCTCCACCTGCACACATAAAGTTTTGCCAGAACACGGAAACATCATGTTGACGCAAAGTCCGGTTTCTTTAGCTACTGAAGCAACGCTTTTAACGATCTGGTTACAGTAAACTGCTGCGGTGGCTCGGGACGGGTTCTGCAGGGTGTATAAAAAATTGTACAAAAATTCTTACTATAAACGCCAGCTTGACAAGAGAAGATCCAGAATGTCTTTGACGACATGTCGCAACCTTGCAAGAAGAATGGTCCTGTGTATCGAAAGATATCCTTGGTATGGTCATGTTGGTTCACATTTATGCTGAAAATATGACAGTAAACATGGTTTAAGGTTCTCAAGGTTCTCACAGCACTCGTGAATATGAAGTCATTGTAAGGACAAAACGCCGTTCAGTCGCGTGAAAGTCAACCGATGTTTCCGAGAAACATCGCCTCCATCTTCAGGGGTTAAAAGCAAACCAAGCAAGAAAGTACATTAAGGAAGCAGCAAGCAGGGCCTCCGAAATCTTCCCTAACATTCACCGGACTATGAGGTAACATATCCCAGTAGAATCTAGTAGCCTTCAAATGATGACGTACACATTCTTTGTTGGTATCTTATAACGATGCAAGCTCAAAAATATTTCAAAGCATACCCGGTTTTTACGACGCTGTACCGGCTCCTCAAATTACGTACCGTTCAATGAGATGGGAACATAGTACTTTTTATTTTCTCATGGGGTGAGACTGAGTCCACTCCGTACTGCGGCCACCGTTTGGCCTACTGTACCAGCCACAGATGATAGATGGTGATTGTGGAGAAATCGGTGGAATTCCAATTGGCAGGGGAATCCGAAATACTCGGAGATAACCTGCCCCAGTTCCACTTTGTCCACCACAATTCCCACATGACATGACTCGGGCTCGAACCCGGGCCGACGCGGTGAGAAGCCAGTGACTGACCGTTTTGAGTTATGGCACGGCCTAACATCCTACTCATTTCGCTATGATCCACTGGTACACATAATTCTTGAGGGAAGATGAGTACCAGGAATCTTTCTAGGAGTAAAGGGTGCCGGCGCGTAAGGCCGACAACCTTACCGCTATCTGTGAGTCAATTGTCTAGAAAATGTGGGAGCCTCGGTGTTTCACAACCCTGTGGGTCTAAACGCCCTGTTACAGGGATAGCTTTATTATTTACCTTTTAGTGGAGGAAATGGCTTTCAGGAGTTAAGCAGGCGATTCAGAGCAGAACTAGGCAGAGGCTGCATATCATTACAAAAGCTCGGGGAGTGACCAGCAAATAATTAAAGAAAAGTCTTACAGTGTGGTGACGTGAATTTGTCCCTATATTTGTCGTTGTTGGCAACAATTATAGCTAAATAAGATTTGAAAGTTCGTGACAATGTTATATAAATAATTATCTTAATTAAATAGTTATCTTAAAACCAGGACGATGGATAAAGACCGAAAACCCAATATCTCTGTTATACACCATCGTCAGAATCCTATAGTAACTACTTGTATAAATAAAATTGACTTCTTTGATATTATCCACTGTCTTGTTTTTACTAAAAAATTCGGATACTGGACTCTGCCCCAATCCTAAGGTCTGCATGGCAATAGGTGACCTCTTATGTATGTGCCGTTACGAAATATTTCTCGACTCCCACAGATGGCTATGTTGCAACTGGCGCATAGCCTTGTATTGATTCTGGTATATGGAGACAGGCTCTAACCATTGGGTTCAACTGAGTACAATTTTTACTTCATGACGGAGGCAGGGTTCAGTACCCGAAATGTTACTTAACTGGAAGAAAATGGGACGACAGATTGTCCCAAAAAAGTTAGTAAATTATACTAAGTCATGGCGTCATATGGCACCGTAAATAGCCTCCTTATATAAGCGTTCTGGGCTTAAGCAGACGTTATCTGTTTCCGTCCACTCTCATTCGCAGCCCTGCTAGAAGGAAATTTCGAAAAAACTAATTACTGAATAGGTTTTATGAAAATTAGGCTTTGTCATGGCCGAATGATAAGAAACATTTAAAAAGATCTAGTGCAGTGCAACGGTTTTCAAAACAGTGAACAACTGCCTGAAGATGGCCGAAACATGAAGCAATTGAGGTGAGGTTATTTTAAATTAAGAGATTGTGAACAGTTTTAAGTTGCATTAAAGACAGAGGTGAATGATTGAGTTGTACATCAATGCAACAGGATGTTCTAATATATTATCGCTATTAGCTAATTTTTATCATGCACCTTAGTGATGAGGCAAAACTGTATAATTCAAATTTATTTCCCTGGCTGTGTGTCAGAACTGCCAACTGAACATTCGTTGGAGGGGATTGATTTTTACTCCTATCTTATTTATAAGAAATCAACAGGAGTTTGAAATTTAAATATAGGAATCATAATTATTAAAGACTACCTAATTTCAGTGAAAGCTGTTCCTTACTGAACAGGAATGTGAATAATATGCTCTGAATGAACAGTTTAGAGATTTGTCATAATAAATGGCAATTCAACTCTTCATACATAGGCAAAACTCTGCTGTTTTTTCTGAATAACTTAAACAGTTCTGCCTCACTACTTAAAGCAATGTCTGGAGAGAATGTATAACAGACTATCAACATTTCATTAACACTGTATCCATCACTGAGGATCTGAAAGTCTTAATGAACAGGTTAAAACTTAACGAAGCTTACATTCTATACAACATGAGGGGTAGGGTGCTGGAAAACAATATACTTTTAAGGCATATATTATTATTTATTTCATAGTCCTGTCTTGGTGATGACATTACATATACATCACAATCAGTCACATTATTTTGTTGACGAACATGTTTGAAATTAACAGACTGCATCAGGGCCAATGGTTATTTGTGCCTACAGACTCTGAATGGGACTGACAAGATGGACTGGCAGCAAGCAGGCTGATGTCATTATACTTTTATTCAGGAAGTACTCAACTGAACTTTTCATGTTTCTGTCTCTCCAGGCAAATGGCAGAATTACATTTCCATCAGATCACCCCTACTCATTCCTCATCCATCAACTGTCCTAACATTCAATGTTATAGCTGACATCATAAACTAAACCAAATGAGACACTAGTGTTATATTTTAGCGTCCTGTTGCACTGATTTAAGTCCATGATTTATTTAAACCGTCTTGCAGTGCATACACTCATCTATCTCCTTCTCTCACTCATGTGAGAGGAGATAGATGAGTGTATGCACTGCAAGACGGTTTAAATAAATCATCGAGAGACTAGTGGTTAAATTGTAAATTTTAACACAGGACCAAGTCTATCATATTTTATTTTATTGAGGTCCTATTATAATTGTATATTCTGCTAGTTAAATATACTGAACTGCCCTTATACTGTTGAATACCAGAATTTGACCTAGCCACAGTACTCATGTCCATGGATGTTATGCTGCATGCCATGAAGATTAAATGTAAGATGTTTTCTGTCACAATGTGGGAATCCCACCATGGTTTGTAGGACAGTGAGGGGCAAACCACAAGTGCCATAGCACCAAAGAACAGGCTTCCTTGATACATATGTGGGGCCAATCTGAAGGCATGATCTCCCTCCTGACACATCTTAACTAATAGTTTCACCACTTGCAGTTTGCTGTCCCATGGGTCCATTTGCCTTGCCAGGAAGAGGAAGCAGTATACCAAAGTTATATTGCTGTTGGCTAACCTATGGAATGAGACCACTTTATTACAATGAACCAAGTTGTGAGCAATGTAAACTGAAATGGCTCAAAACCACATAAAATTGCGGGCCACTGTGAAGTGTGAAAAACTTTTAAACATCTACTGACCTTTTAGAGAAGACCACAAACAAGGGATTAACAAAAGAAAAACTTGTTATTATTTGAGATTTGATGTTCTCACAGTGGTGCTTACGAAGAACATCGAGAACACCATCTTGTGGGATATGACATAGTTTCAGACACAGACAATATTTCACAGGCACCCACTGCATCCATCCTCAGGTTAGAAGTGCCATGTAGATGCAGGAAGCAAGTTTCTCTGAAATGTTGCTGATCATCAACCAGACCAGCCACAATTCCAGTCGCCTAGATATCACTGCCCTTGATGCAAACAGCTTTCAGGATATCAGGACCAAAAAAAAGCAGGCTCCTGGAAGATTTAAAACTGAAAAAGTTCCTAATTACCAGAAACATTCAAAGAAATTTGTTGTTATAGAATGTATCTGTGGTTAATACAAAGTTCACAAATTCACTTTTTTTTTCATTTATGGTTTACTTTTAATAATGATGTTAGTAGTTAGGATTATACAGTGTTGAGTGAACAGATGATTGGTGATTAATGAATTGGAAAGGATTTGAAACCAGTCATATCCTTGGTCTGACCAAGGAAAATTATTAAAACTGTGTCACCATAGAGACAGAATTTGAATTCAAGACTTCGCAAACTTAGAGCAGGAGTTCCACCCACACAAGTGTGATGCCCAGTTTGTGCATGATTTCTAGCACCAACAAAAAAAAGAAAAGGTATAAAATCTTGAAAGAATTTACTCCCACTAACAGTGCATTCCAAGGGAAAATAAAGTTCACTTGCGCCATTATTCACATGTCGGCCATGTGGTTTAACTTAAATGTCAAAATACTGAAGTACAATCTATACTGGCAAGGAATGTAAAAACCTTGGCAAACCCTTTGTAGATGAACTGACAATATACATTTTGCTAGGCATGTCAAACACACTTATGATTACGGAATTTCTGGACTTTATCTAGTTCCAAAACCCAGCAATCCCAAATATTAATATACAACTCTCAGAAATCTTTATGACTCATGTCATGATACCATTTGGCCATTTCTTATATTTATATTACAAGCAATTCATGCAAATGTTAAGAGATACAAAATGTATTAACAGGTTTTTCTGCCGCCATCTTGGTTAGGCACAGAGGTTTATTGAAGTACTCAGTTTCAGAACTTTTTGTAGCAAGATGCATTACAATACACGACATTGTTAACATCCCTAACACTGGATTACTGAAAATCACCCTGAATAACTGCTGCCAGACTCTCATGAGGACATGCCTAGAGCCACCTTTTCCCAGCTGCAATGTCCAAAAACACGTTTATTTTCTTCACGGAATGGTTTGAGAAATAACAGTCGAACTTGGTTACATCACCATCCAAGGGAGTGGGGAAATTATATTGTTATAAAAGAGCATCATACTGACCGATGAAGAGACTAAATAGATTTCAAGAAGAATGTAGGATCATTTTGTACAGCTCTACAATTCACTTTCAATGTAAACTCGATCTTACAGAATGTAGAAAAATGTTAAGTTTAATTATATGTACATATTTATTGTACATTAAATTTATATTTTCTGAGGACACTGATGCATCAGAATACTCGAGGTCACTCACTATTGTTCAAAAAGGGTCATTCACACACAAGGCATGAGACATTCTTAAATTTCTTGCTATCCATGCAAAAAAAAAAAAAGTGGGGTGTGAACAGGGTGCCAGCTGTCATTATAAACAAACTGGATATTCTATGTATGTCTTTCTCAGGCAGAAAAGCATGTGTTTATAGAGATTTAATTAATATCACTTGATATTAGACGCTACAGCCAAGGTGTCATAACAGAGGTTGCTACAACCAAGTTTGACTCTATATACGGCAATACCTCCCATAGTCCGGCTTCAATCAGTCCGGTTTGAAAATTTCAAAACAAACTAAATTTTAACTGAGCAAAATAAAAATAAATTCTAAAAATTAGTACACAAAATTATTTTCAATACATAAATGATCGGTTTTTTCCATTATACAGTCAAGTCTCTTTTTGTGTGGTTTATTTTTATGCGGTTTTAAAGTTATGCGATACACAATACATATTTCAATTTTTTCTGGGGTTCCCCGTTGTATATGTATGTACCTATGCTCGGGTCGTTTGTTCTTGAGCTCTGACATCTATCGCTGGAGGAGGTGGGTAGAGCACTACTTTAACGGAATTTTGGAAGAGCTACATCAGAGACGTGTGGCATGAATTATCGGCAAGCAATATGAGGGCAGTATGGAAACATATCACACCACATTGTGCAAATGATTTAATTGGTTTTGAAACTCATTTTGCTGAAGTCACTAATAACATAGTGAAAATTGGGCAGCAACTTGGTTTCAATGAGTTAGATTCCATCAACATAATTGAGTGCATCAAATCGAACACTAATGAACTAGATAATGACACTTATTAACATATATGAACAATGGGAACAATGTGAAGAACGAGAGGACAACTTAGACAACGATGACTGTGTTGAAGTGCCTGCATGAGAATTAACAGCTGAACAACTATAAAATATTGTTGGAATGGCTGAAACCTTGTCAGAGCATATTATGAAAGTTGATCCCAATACTGAACGTAGCCTTACAATTCGCTGAACGATAAACAATGCAATTCGTTGCTACAAACAAATGTATGAAGAGAAAAGGCCAAAGAAGAAAAATGTGCAGACATCAATATTGCCGTTTTTAGAGAATAAAAATGAACTGCGAAAAACATGATTTTTTAAATTATTTCTAATAAAGACATTTGAATTTATTGATCGCGTTTTATTTATTGAAAAACGGGCTTTTTTTAAACAATTATCATTTTTTTGTATGTATTTAGTTCCTCAATTAGTCCGGTTTCAAACAGTCTGGGATATTGGTAGAACCGATTACCCGGACTACGTGAGGTATTGCTGCACTGTATAACTAAAGTACACTGAAACTCTTATTCAGTACAAAATACTTAAGGAACATGTTACCAGGTCAAAATATGTTTAGAAAGCCCCTAAACATAAGAATTTGCAAACATATGGGCACTCACAAATATAGGTTGGCTGAAACAAGGGATCTTAGAATATAAGTCAGTTTTCTATAGGAGTATACACTTCCTGAAAAAGTGCAGTGAAGAAAATAACAAGGAAATGCCTGTTATATTTACATTCCACGTAAAGTTTAAGATAATCTGTAATTCTTGACATACCTACCAAGGACAGCATAGTCTATAAAGCATTAACAAATTGGCTAAACTCATCATCCAAATGTCATCTATATCCAAACATTCATTTTAAAACACCATGCACATAATTGAAAAATAAAGTTCAATTCAGTACATATTTCAATAAAAGTTGAAAATTTCCTTGAAAACCAGACATTTGAAATCTTGGTCTGAAATATTTTTCAGAAATTCAGATGTGCCTCAAAATTATTATTCTTAATTTATCATATATATAAAACATATGTACAGTTCTTGAAATCACTTACTTCAACAGGCTTTAGATATGCAAGTTATATAAAATATTAGTTTAACTCTATGAGTCTACACAGTGCAATGTAAATGGTGGTGAGCACCACTAAATAATAATCACAAAGCTCACATTAACCATGTATACACATCATGACATCCCTTAAAAGCAAGTAACCAAGCAGTTCCGCATCTTGACTTAGTTCATTTTATGTTAAGCCAACTCAGCTACCAAGGGAATATTTATTGTCTCTACGTTCTTTCTTACGAAGTGCAACATAATGTACCGAGCTTTCTCACAAATTTCTGTTCCTTACTTAGTTTCTAGCAATCAACTGTCCTCCCATTTCTTGCACAAAGTGTTATGTGACACAACTATTATTCCATTTTCTGCAAGTAACATTATTTCATTTCCAACATGTGCATATATTTCCTTCAATGTCAAATGCAACACCAAACTGTGTTCACAAAATGAAATACTTACTGCATTTGACTACAATAGTGACATATGTAATACATTTTATTCACTGAATTTAGTATTGTATTATAAAACTAATGGAAAAGAAAGGCCAGTTCTTGGATGGGGGTAAAGGGAATATGTTGTATATGACTGAATATTAGTTCAAGAAAAAGCAGACTGCTTTCTGTAACAGTACACAGTAACTTCTGGTGGCAGTGTACAATGTAAGAGAAACAATTCAGCTGATCAGCATCAGTATTTCATGCAATGAGAGATTTAATGTTCTCACAGCAGGAAGACTTAAGATAGTGTCTTCTGGGGCATGAAGTGTGCAGTGTAGCATATGGTTACCAACATTCTTGAAGAACCCACTCCCTCCAATCCTCAAGATGCAGGTCACAAGACTGTACTTATCTACCAAACTGCATGGTGTCATATCCCCAGAAAACAACATAGGCCCTTATCATTTCTTCACTGAGGCTGAAGAATGATAACAGCATCAATTTTAACTGGTCTACCTTAACAATCTTAACAACTGTAAAATATCATATCACTGCTGCACCTGAAGTCAAAGAACATAACAGCTGGCATCCTTGACATTACAAGAAACAGGGAACTGTTTCATGGCTGTTGTCTGTCTTTACATTTTTAAGCTCTGATGTTTCAAGATTGGCAGGGCATGGACAAGAAACATTTGGTGAATACTTATTACAAGAATATGATCTGCTATGGCCTTACATTCAATGTTCTGGACTACAAATATATGAAGTTCAAAACCAGGATCAAGTGTTAAATGGTAAAAAAGAAGAGGGTGTCCCTGTGCTTAAGGGGAATAAAGGTATCCCTCTACCACCCTTGACCGCGGAACTAAATGAAGGTGAGTGGTCAGCCTCAAACCCCTTCCACTTTACCCTACTACCCAACGGATAGTATGCTGGGCCAGAGCCAGACTGGATGCTACAAAGAGAATAATCTTGCCCCGTTGGGAATTGAGTCCTAGCCATCCATGCTGTAGCCTGTCGATATAATTGACTGAGCTATTCTGGCTCTTTTAACTTAAATGGTACAATAATAAAATGGTCATAATACGCTGGTTTTCTGATCATCCATGCTTGCAGTACACTGCAATTTCTCATTGGTCTTCAGCATGGTTGTAATTTGGTGGTTCAATGCACACACAAGGCAGAACAATGAAATTCCACAGCGTTACTGACCATATCTTTCATGATATCCATTCAATACCTGATGAGAATAGAATTCTTCATAACCAATTTTCAAATACCACAGTTCCTGCAACACATATTAAGAATGTGAATACAACAATGAGAGGAACAGACAATTTTCTAACAGTCTTAACAACATTTCTGACCATAACCTGTTATCAGAACAATGCTGTAATGGAGCTTCAGGGAAATTACTACAGCCAACTCTTTTCATCAATAAAAGCAGACCATATGCTCCTACCAATCTCTGAGCATTTGTTATTTATTGCATTAAAAGGTCTGAAACACAATATACATAATACGTACAAAATAAGGGCAAGATATAACAACGTACGTGTGAACACAAAAAAAAAAATAAATGCAAAACTCCCCCCTTTCCCATACACACATACACACACACACAAAATAAAGTGACAGTGAGAAAAAAGTGTCCACCCCCAACCAATAAAATATTACTCTAAAATAAACACATTCAGAAACATATCTAATTTATATAAATATCAAAATACCCCACAAAAGTCAATCTTATACATAGAGAACCAACTACTATTACAAGCGATATCTGTAAATGACAGAAATACATGTTTTGGTTGAGAACACAACTCCCCCCACCAAAACCAAGTTTGTCCCCCATTTCCTACCTTCTGTACAAAAAAAAAATCCCATTAAAAAGGTATTCCTTAATGAAACAATCTCAACTTATGTACATTAAGCAGAAAGTCAAAAGCGAACATAATCATAATATTAATTACACGTATGTGATGGATAATTAACTTCAAGATGTGCAACAAAATTAACACCAGGAAATCTTTCATAGTACAGGGATACCCCATTTAAAGATTCTTTGGAAAGGAGTGAATCTGAACACTGAACTGAGGAAAATCTTAAACTGAGGTAACTAATGCTGAGATTACTCGGCTGCGATCACGGAAATTGAACGCTAAATGAAGGAAAACCTTATACTGAGGTCATTAAATGGGGTTCCAGTGTATCTGAACATGCACAAAGGCATATCTGATTCTGGATGTTGGTACATAAAAAATGAGCATGTAATTTCTCAACCCTGCACCACACTAAAATCAAATCATGAGACTAGTTGCCTGCCTCCAGATGCTAGAGCACTTTCTTCATCTT
The DNA here is from genome assembly GCF_002891405.2 of Cryptotermes secundus. Lineage (NCBI taxonomy): Eukaryota > Metazoa > Arthropoda > Insecta > Blattodea > Kalotermitidae > Cryptotermes > Cryptotermes secundus. The sequence goes on from NW_019738880.1 coordinate 256,964, forward strand.
CTTCCTCTGCTTGACTATTTATATATATATAAAATAAACAAAACAATCACACAGTCTGCCAAATGTGTCCACAATAAGATATAAAGCATACAAGAATATATAGTCTACACAACAACACTCTGTATGGGCGCATCCATAAAAGCTTTAATAAAACAAATGTTCATACAGTAGTGTCTTCTTTGTCTTAAAATACAGAATGTTGTTGTGTAGACAGTATATTCTTGTATGCTTTATATCTTATGTGAGACACACAACAGGATGCAAACTATTAAGATGTGTCCACAATGACCTATACTAAAAATATTTTCATATGAATACGACTTTCTGGAGTTTTCCCACAGGTAAATGATACTTTATGCATCGTTACCTTCCCAAATAACACAATGTTAGAATATTAAGCTTCATTACTAATTCCTTTTAACCAAATTTCAGTATTAAAGTCATAAAATTGTACATGTGGCATCATTGCTAAAAGTCACTCTAAACTAAGCTATGACCTCAATTCTTATTGATATATCACGAAGTGTTAGTTTTAAATGTCAATCTTATCCATGGAAAGGATAAAATACTGAACCTAACATAGGTTATAGCACTTGACCTGAATGAATCCCTCATGCCGTTTCAGCAACTCATTCAGTAAGTCAATGGATACAACATAAGTTCACTTCTATTCATTAGAAAATCCTTTGTTAAGGACTAGCCCCATAATTAATATTTTTTTTGTAACAATCTGTACACACTGAAGCATTAGCCTCCCTTCAAACATGATTCCCATAATGAGATCGGGGTCACAAATGTTTCATTTCATTAAGGAGGTGGATAAGCAGACTGCTTGCTCCCATTTCTTACAAAGACTATCAAATATTTTCCACAATCTCACTGAATAATCTGTCACTTTTCAGAGACTATATGAGCAATAGGTACATAAGATACAGCAATTCATCACCATACACAAATTTTTATCATGCACGTCTATATTCCTTTCCCAGAATCCAGGATATTTCACTTATAAACATGACAAGGTAACCAAAATGATGAGAAGAAGGATACAAAAAAACTACAAACACAGACTTAGACATTTGACAAACACTTTTCCTCAAACTTTGTTTCACTTCAATGGCATTAAACTGCCTACTGAACCAGTTATAAAATGTTATAAAAATAACATCTGAACCAGTCATTTCTTAAAGGCTTGGCCAAATGGGTGGGTTTCCTTAAATAAATGTCCATCATTCTGCCCCATCTTCACTGTGTCTTCTGCTTTTTGCTGCATTACCTTCCAAAAGGCTTTCACCCATGTATAAGGTTTCTTTAGAACTACACACACAAGAGGGGAGTAATGGAATATGCTGCCATCTGGTGAAAATATTTTTACTCTTTGTAAAATGACAGGCTGCAGGTAACAAATTATTTGTATTACTTACTGCTTCTTAAATAGGGTAAACGATATAACTATACCAGAAACAAAACAAAGGAACTTCAAGAAAAAGGCACATAAGAGAAAAACTGATGATGACTGGAGATCCCTCACTGTTTTCATTGATGCAACCTTGCGATGGACCCAATAATAAAATTTTTCTTTTATTTCAGTTCATAAGTACAAGTCTTCAGCAAAGAACATCATTATGAAAGTTATATAAGATCTTGGGGTTACAAAGCCACAGGAGCAGAATCTTAAAACTAAATATAGCAATGAACATGGTCTACAAATGAATCCACTACAAAAATCCCTTTATAACAAATTTATTAAAACTGTCCTCCAAAAAACTTTGCACATGAAATAAAACCGAGCGCATAAGCTGCTGCCACCGAATTGTCTCATCTCCAATGGTTCACAGAAAATCTGAATTCTGATGATGAGGAACTGGACGGCAGAATGAGCACATTGCATCCTGCAGTTTTCAAATATGGCCAACCGATGATCCTCATGAGTATCATGACACATCTTTACACTGCACAAAAGCAGGAGTCTGGTGTGCAGTGTCCCTAAGACTACATATACTGCTCTGGTTTAAACACAAACCAACAGTGGGCAGTATTTTAACAGAAACATCCAGTCACAAAAAAAAAACACCCTCTACACTACTCCTTTAGCACATTCAGCTAACACCAAACTTCCTCCCCTTACATATTATTCGAAAGAAAATTGTGCCTGAAGACAAAATTCCATATGGAATATTCATGCATGTTCCCCATGATGAAGGGATGAAGATGGAATGAAAATATGGACAGATAAACTGAAGTAAATATGTCCTGCCCATTTTCTGAAACTGCAAAGCCCTCAACTGCCAGGTGGGTAACCTGCAATGCCTGAAACAGGAGTCAGCTAAACATCATGGCAAGAGTGGCTATCCAACAACTCTTAAGGGATTACTGGTCTTTATTTCAACAAGACCATGGATGAAGGACAAACCAACATCTGAGAACACTCTCCCACAAATATAAGTCTCATCTACCATCTACAGAAGGGACAGTTTGAACCTTACGGCACGAGACATTGATATGGGGACAGAGATGGTCCCTGAAATGTCTGCAATTTTTAGCCACCGATGCAGTTGATAGCCTAACTCACCTACCAAACTTCTCTGCTGGAGATGCATACCATGGAATGCTATATCTGTTGATAAGATTCTCCAACCAGCAGCATTACAATATTCCACCTGGGGACGAGTGGGAGACCTCGGGAAGGCACTGAAGAATCTCACTCTTCAGCTCACAAGATGACAAGTGCAGCCTATAGTCTAACCAATAGATTACACTCTCAAGTTATTTCTTCTGCCACTCATCCACCGATCTATGATCAAGACATCTACCCCCACCCAAAAGCATTACCACCCCCCACAGCTTCCTGACCAGGTCATTACTGACCAATGCAAAGTAACATCTTAGAAGACTATTTCTGCAGCATTCTAAGCCTATTATTTCATCATCAACTTGTAACACAGGACAACACTGTACTATCATTGCCCATTTGACAAATTTGGCTGTCAAAATCATCATGACATCAAGATGTCTGATCCATGGTCAAAACTATTCAATCTTCCCAAACCTACATGAAGTTCTAGGGAGAACTCACCATGTCCACACAACTACAGCACACACTTTCAGTCCTACAAATCTTGTATTCCTAATGTTAAATTTGAGTAATGTTAGTTCATGCTCAAACAACAAAATGCAGTTTAGCTCATATGTTAGTTTGCTGGACTTGTGTGCAGACACCCATATGAGCAACTCTAGTTCACCCAACTGGCTATGTTATAGATCACTATCACCAGCAGCAGCAGTACCTTCTTCCTCCTCTTCTTCTTCTTCCTCCTCCTCATAATCATCATCATCATCACTGTTACTTGGAATTCGTGTAAGTACAAAACTGAGGCAGAATGAAATCATGTCAAACTTTGTGAAAACTAACCTATTTATTCTATGCGTACTTTTTTCCATGACAGAAAGAAAGTAGATTAAAACTGAGAAAATGTAGTAAGAGATGTTTTAACATGCAATTCCAAACTGCAAAAGAAACACACAGTACTTACACAGGAGCATATTTTACTACATTTTTCTCAAGTTAATCTCTTTGGATCCAAGGCCTTTTAGAAATGACTGATTCATTTAAAATTCAATTGAGAAAGCAATCAGTACAAATAACAAACCAATGGCTGGAGTAATAAAAAATGCACTGAAGCACATGTTATGTTTTATGAAGTCACTATTATGTAAACATTTTTACTTAAATAAAAACGATTTATGTAACAACAATGTCGGGGCACCCTGGGAATCCCTGCTGTTTTCTGTATTGGAAGACTCACAAAACGAAATTTGCATTTTATACTGACTTCAGAACCCAAAGCTTATATTTCCAAAATGTCACTCCCCTACCCAACTTATCTGGAAGTAACCATGCTTGGCTTTCAAAATTACTGATCGCATTCCATCCATAATCCGGATGCCTCAGATAAGGCACCAAGAAAACAATTATGCCAAATCATATTCTATTATGGCACGACTGTCTGTAAAAAGAACAGAAGAAAACTGTACAGTTTTCAGAAATAATCAGCCTTTCTTCATTAAGCACAAATGTCGAATCAATATGGAATCATTAGAGTAGCTGCAAATGCTATGAATGCAGCCAAAATCTCACTTTTCACTTTGACCTTACAGTAAGTAAAGTTATCTACAGGCATGTGCAAGTATTGAATTTCTGAGAATGAACTGAGAAAAACAATTCGATCTTGCTTTGAAATCTAGCTATTAATTTTGAGTCTCAAACTCTGATAATCTTCATATAATTGCTTTCACTTTCACTGGTAGCATGCAGACTATTTAAATCTGTCTCCTCCTGCCCACACTGCACCCTTATATATTTCTGTATGAAGCACCTTGACTTTACTCCTGTACCAATTCCTGTCTCAATATGAGCAACATCAACATACATGTAATATATGAAAAAGTGGCTAATATAATAAATTGTTATTACAATGATAAGTAAAGACAATTCTTGTTCTTATCTCAACTCTCAAATATTTCCAAATTCTTGTCCTGATCTGAAATAATCACTCTCACACATGCCTACTTATACTCACTTTCTGGAGACAATGCAGATTCATTTTCATGCTGAAATGTGTTCTGTTACGTCCCATTCTTTGTTGGTAGCATCCCTTAGAGTATCCCCAACTCTCTTTTGTTTCTCAGTACTGCTTTTACTACTGGAGGATTCCTTTTTTTTGTGAACAGGTTTAGATGTTGGTGAACAACTGGTGCCATCTCTTGATTCACGTACCTTGCAACCTGAATTAATATCTGATGAATTAGATTTTGTGTTACTGACATTTGACTTACCAGGTTCTGACTCCCCAAGATCAAAATTTACTCTTGCTTTACTATTTGCACTTTGGTTAGCATCCTTTAAATCAGAATGTTTTGAATTGGAACTGCTTGATTCCAAAGCTCTTTCAGAATTGAAAGAATTTGATCTTCTTCGACTTGAAGAGGTGACAGACACTTGGCTTATACAAGAAGGGTGTGACTCGGTTCTCCATCTGCCTTGGCCGGAACTGGGGCCGGGACCTCCTGACAAGCGCCGTACACGCTTCTGAAACTGCTGTGCTGCTTGTCGTTCGGAGATGGACTGCTGCCTCACGTCCATGCTGTAACTCTCTGAAACGCTACGGCTGCGACGTTTCACAGCATGTGGACGAAATGCTCCTCTGAATCCACCTCTCAACTCGTTCTCATCACCAGGCTGTGAAACAAGAGAACCCACTGGATGTAAGATTACCACAAAAATGCAGGTCACAATTAACTTAGAAAATAAAGATTAAATCTATAGCACAACACACCATTTCCAACATAAAACACAATGGTTTAGAAAGCACAAACATGTAACATGTCTGGACCAAAGAAACCTCTATAAAGTTCTGTCACATCATAAACTCTCCACAAGGGAACAAAACACATACTACATCAATACATGGAAAGGAAGAACCCCAAAGAAATGTTCGTAGAAGGAAACCATCTACATAAAACTACTACACTCAGAAAAACTAAGAAAACCTTTTATATATATTTCATTTTAATTTGAATGACTTAATATTTTAACAATTAATATTTAATGTTAGAGATGAATGCACCATGTTATACGTAACAGGATTACATATTAATAAAAAACAAGTATTTCAATAAGTAAACAAGTCAAATATCTGACGACCTAATGAGCAGAAACATGTAAGGAATGACAACTGCATGGTGTCCATATTTCCTATTGTGGTGACGGAATAAAATAACAAAACTTCACACACACATGACGTTAAAAACTTAATACATCAAGTGTATTTTCTACCATTTCAATAATATTGTCACGTGTTGGGTGGATAACGCAACAAATAACTTCACGCCGTCTTGGATATAGTGAATTTTATTCAACACTCACTCATACAATTGCACCATTTACAAGCTCAACATTACTGCCATTATTACAAATACTAGACTGCAAATGCTAGACTACAACTGAATGGTTGACTGCTTGGCTAACTCGTAATTAACTTGTAACTTGTGGCGTGTGGCGTGTTCAAGTTCGTAAACCAATTCTGACACCAAATTGTCATGCGTCTTAAGTTTGAATCTTCCAGTCACATGGCTCGTACCATTAGTGTTAGTGTAATCGTAAGTACTCTTAATTCTAAAGCGTAATTCATCTTTTAACTGACAAATTTCTGATCTCCTATAAGAAATATTTATAATATCTTTGACATTTTAGTGTACTAAAAATCAGACAATATTTCTTCAATTAATTAGTTTAATTTAGATTAATTTGTTTTAAACATCCCAACGTTTTAAACCCTTTTGAGGCAACATATGCGTGTCATATTCGTAAAGTGTTCCCTTGGATGTGTTAATCACCTTCCGAGGTGGCCAACAGCGCCCGAAACATGTAACAGGGTGTTGAGGAGAATATTTGGACCGAAGAGAGACGAAGTGACAGGAGGTTGGAGTACAGCAGCAGTCGCGGAAAGAAGAACCGGACGCGTGTGTGATAATCAGTGATAGTTTGTGATAACCGAGTAATAATTGGGAGTGTGTGATACAGTGACACTTATATAGCTCCCCTACTGTGAATAAGTGTAGACTACTGAGGATAGAAGGATGAGATTTGTGTGTAGGGTTTGTAAAGTGTGGAAACCCATAACATTGTTGTAATTAATTGTAGCAGAGACTTGTAGATTGTTAAATAAACCAATTAACAATCCGAATGGCGTCTTCAGTAACTAAACATATTACAATATGTTAAAAATTGTGTGAATCACACACACACACACACACAGAAGATGTACCGATGGCTCAACAATTATGAACGCAAACAATTCAGAACCTGCAGTAATGATTTCATGATGGATTAAACAATAAATTCAAGGCAGTTATTATAACTATGACAGCAATGATTAAAAACATCCATTTAAAAGAGTAAACAAAATTAAAACTTGCCATAACTACACGGAAGTCCTTCACATCATTGTATCCTGAGAGACACTCTTTCAGCTTGGGATCAACGTGGAGTTTTGAACTGTGCTTGTAGTACTTTAAGAATGCCCAAAACTTCTCTAGTCCGTACAACTGACCTGGATGGAATAAAAAAAATGCTATTACTGGTATAATTAAAATGTGTATCTTCCACACAGAAATCCATGACATATAACCAATCAACCAATTCACTTGCACACTTCAGAAAGTAAAGCTTAAAATTAGACATATCACAACATAGGTATATCTGGGTCCTTTCTTGTGTTGTTAATACCCTCACATTTTGGTTTCATGAGACCATACTCTGAACATGTATATATTAAGAGGAAACTTTACAATTCACATACACAAAAATAAGTATATAAAATCAGAGCCATAAATTTCTATTAAAAATATTAAAACCAATATCATGCTGAAATTCACAGAACCAGGCCATCACTGCATTCTGTGATTATGGTTGTGCTATGTTTTGTTGTCCGGTACCCACTTTTTGGAGTAACGTAAAGCAAAAGCTCTGTGATCTAGCTTCAGTTCCTGGTGGGTGGACCACTCAGACCACTAGGAACCAGAACACACACAGCTTCTGGTTTTTTGACATTCCAAAAAATCCACAACAGAAATAATCTCTTTCAGCCTAACTCAAATAATATGCCCCTCAAAGGGTGGATTTGCAGCATATAACAAATTTCATACTGACATCAATTTCACATTTTAACACCTGTGAGGAGGTCTACTATCAAACTCCACTCCTCGGCAATGAGCCTTGTGGTGTCAGCGAATCCCCCTATTTCTGTAGCACATGATCAAACTAAGCATGGCAATAACACCATACAAGAACACGAGCATGTGCAAAGCATTGTACTAGGATTCATATATCCTAACATTTGCTGTGTGACAATGGTAAGGTATGTAAAACAATCTCCACTCTCTCCAGCATACATTCTCAACTGGTGGGGTGCACCCCTCAACAGTTTCACCCTGAGTATGAATAAAACTGTGTTTTTTCTTGTTGAACTCTGGAAACAACAGAGTTTTACATTGCAAGAGGACAATGTGCCCTTTGTTCCACAGAGTCAAGAGTCTCAAAACTGGTGGCAAATACGAGGGTTGGAACTTTAATAGTGGCAACACTGCTGTAGAGACGCCAAGCAATGGAACCAAATAATGTCGCTTATACCACACGTTAGTTACATACCTACCTTACCTCAGAGCAAATGGACTCTCCCTTCCCACATCAGTGAAAAAGAAGTGTATGCTCTTTCTGCGTTACTGGAGAGCGATCGACGCCATACGATTTGTGAGCTGGCTCGAGAGACAGGATTAGCACATACGACTGTGCTTCACATTCTGAAGGAACATCTGGGCATCGGAAAAATTGCATCACGATGGGTTCTGCAAGATTTGACAGAAATGCAGAAATGGCAAGCTGTGGCTGATTTGTTCGATCAACGGGGCTGGAGGTGCTGTACCATCCGCCATAATCCCCGGACCTAAGCCCTTGTGACTTCGACTTCAATTCCTAAGATGAAGGAACCACTTCATGGCATTTGCTTTGGAACTGTTCCAGGGATTCTTCAGGCAGTAGACCACTGCAATCGAACTATCAACACAACAGGTGCTGCTAAAGGTATTCTAAGACTTCCACATCGCTGGCAACGGGTTATTCACAATGCTGGTGACCACACTGAACGACAGTAAATCTTTGAAACATGCATCTATTTTGTATCAGTTGTAAATAAATAGTTGCCACTATTAAATTTCTAACCCTCGTATGTAGTATTGTAACGTGTTTCGTTACTGAAGACGCCGTTCGGATTGTTAACTGGTTTATTCAACAACCTACAAGTAAGGGCTACAATTAATTATCACACAGTTGAGGGGTTTCACACTTTATAACCCTATTCGCAATAATCTGTTCATGCTGTTGCGGGGTTTCACACTTTATAACCCTATTCGCAATAATCTGTTCACGCTGTTGCGGAGTTTCACACTTTATAACCCTATTCGCAAATCAAATCACTCTATTGTCAGTAGACTATACGTTTCACAGTACGGGAGCTATACAAGTGTCACTGTGTTACACACTCCCAATTAATTCTCAGTTATCACAAACTGTCACTGATTATCACACTTTTACTCGTTCACTGCTGACTGGAAAACTGTTGATCACACACTGGCTCGACTACTACTGAACTTGCCGACGGCCACGTTACAACTAACTCACGCTTACTGCTCTGCCGGCTTTTATTCCGTTCGCTGTTGCCTGTTGCCCGCGTCAACAGCGTCGTTGCGTGCCACGTAACAGTGTCTGCATATAGCCTAGCAATGCTGTTACCTCACGCCGTCTTCCGTCACCGCGCGTTGCGCGTTACGTCATCGTGCGGAGGGGGGTTGACGGAGAGCTGACACACCCGCCGCGTCACTGCTGGTGGGGGGGGGTTCCTCCGTTGTGCAACATGTCACAGTATAAATGCTCACACTGACAATGTTTGAGGTCAACTCAGATACGAATTTGGATCATGCATCCTTCAATATGTTTCATTACTTTATAAAGTAAATACAATTTTCTAATTATGTAAAATTCTCTAAAATAAAAATATTCTTCAATGATTTAAGATTAAGTTCACAAATACAAATTGGAATTAGACTATATCTTTTTTTTTTAATTTTAAAATAAGATTACTATCCAATACTTCAAGGGAGACCTGAGTTTCTGTGTTAACTGAAAGGGGTGCACTGTATTTGAAACGTTGAGAACCACAGATCTACTGTATACACAGGATATACTCAGCACATTGGAACAACAGCATTTCTCGAAAATTCAATATAGCCCTGTTTCTTCATAAATGTACTCTTTACTTTCTTACTGTCATTGTTATCTGAACTCTATAATTATTAACTATGAAATCCAGAAACACACAGATACACTGAAATGTTGCCTAACCAAAACTGTTTTCCAAGGAACAGCATATAGAGAATGTCCAGATGAAAGGTATCTGAAATAAAATCGTTATATCTCAGAAAGAATTTATTATACAGAGTAATGGGTTACACCATTACATAGAGAAACTATCTGGGTTACACCATTACAGAGAGAAACTATCAAAGTTTTTTTTCTGCTTATATAATGTTCTCAATAAATTAAGATGTGGGCTCCCTTGGTGGCATGACAAATATCCAGGCTTGAAGCATGTTTGGTGTTACCACAGCCACAGCATCCCTTATGCAGGCTTTCAGGTGTTGAAGGTCACTGATCTGAACCTGGTAGACAATGTTCTTCATATAACCCCAAAAGAAACAATTCCACTGGGGTTAAATCTGGCGACCTAGGAGACCAAGCGACTGGTCCGCCTCTGCCAATTCATATCCCAGCAATCTCTCTGTCCAGGTGATTCCTAACATGGTGGCAAAAATGTGGCGGCATATGCGCGTAGGCTGGGNGGGTAACTTTCAGAGTTTTCCTTTCAGATGACATAAGCCAGATACGTGTATGACAATTAGTTTCAGAGATATAAATTTTTTATTTTGGATACCTTTCATCTGGACACCCTATATTATCTGGTTGAAAAGAAGTGACATTAGACCTCATGCAAGTACTTGGACCTTTACTTAGATTTGAGGTTCTCACAGCAGTAAAAATTACAATCAAGAACTTCTAGGATGTGCAAAATTTGTTGAATACATATGAACACTGCAGAGGACCTTCCAGCTACAGCTTTATGGAAGAAGATGGAGTTAGAGGGTTCCTCCAGAACACTGGTATCCATGCAACATCAAATGCCAGGAGACTATAATCTTGCCCTTTAGTGTAGAAGCCACTAGTTTTTCCTATTACCATACAGACTAGGTCTACACAGATATACTGTCGTTCATCGAATAATGGTAGTATAGTTACAGGAGACGGTTCAGTCCAAGTTCCACTACATTCACAGTATCTCAGTGCTGAACAGTAAATTAGGTCTATGTGCAGGAGATCAAGGTCCCAGAAAGCTCAGCAAACTAAAATCTGAAACTGGACCCTGTCTCTGTACCACTGTACTGTTTTACACAAAAAAAAAAAAAAATGACAAGCATATCTCATACTATGAGAACTTGTTCATGCCGGCAGTTCCCCGACTGTCTAATACTCTCTTGATGTGAATGTAAAGTTTTTCTGTTCAGCGCCCATCCCTTTGCCCAACAAACCTAATGAAAAGAAGATTTAGGAATTTAATAGAAATTACTAATGAACTTTAGAAATATCAAAGACATCATTTCTGCATTAACCCTATAAAGCAATATGGTTACTATATGTATCACCTGCTTCAACATTCAAAAACTCTGCTCTGTGTGCACAGAATTTATCTTTCTTACAACTCTCACAACAATCAGCAATTATTTCACTAAACAGCAGTAACCAGTCCACGTTTGTAAAGGGAAATGTGGTATGTTTCCTACAAGGTTAGAACTGAAATGTTATTAAATGAATTTTATGCTTCAAAAGGTTAAATTGTACGTTCGAAATTAATGTGAAAAATTCTTATCAATGCATATATAGTTTTTTCCCTTGATTATTTGTCTACAATTTGTGGTTTGCAGCTCATCAGTGTGCCCTTTCAAAACACATTCACTACCCTACGAAGTGCCTGCTAAGTTCAGTCTGCCCATCCACCTGCACACATGAAACTGGAAAACCTGGGATGGACATTTGTAAAATCTGACACTGGAGAACTTTATGAAAATGTGTAAAGCCATGTCAATTTCCATTCAGATCAGTAAAGCTTAATGACCACTATACATGAAGACCTACACACATTTCTGCACAATCTTGACAGTCACTTGCAAACCATTTATAGAAGAAAAACATGTTCGAACAATAACAGCTGAGAAAAATAAATTTTTTGCTTAATGCATTTCTCTACAGATCTCACAGTTTTCTAAGTACCTGTGTAGATTTCCAGATTTCAAAACTATAGGGGTATGAAGCTGACCACTTACCTCAATCTAGTGCTGGGGTTAAGAATGGTGGGGCTATACCTCCACTCCCCCATATGTCATCCTGTGATCCTTAATTAACTAAGTACATGGATAAAAAAAGAATCATCATCTTGGTTTATCTAAGTTTTTCAGTTAAACACGTATTTTTCCCCTTCATTAACACAGATAATCTGGAATATACGCTATATTATAATTTAATGTGGCATTTTCTATAATACCAGCAATTTCTAGGTGCAAATGCAAATGTCTATGGCCACCAGTAAAAAGATGATTTGGTTATCAGCTTAACAATCAATACTCGCAACTGCCGTCTGTGAACTCTCCTTTTAGCTCTCCAGGATGCAAGGTCTGCTAATGGCTTTACATCAAATTCCTGGCAAATCCATCCACTCAAGGTCATCTCACTGTTACATTTCAATTTTAAATATATACGCATAGAATCAGCTCCCTGGGAAACCCATTGCAAGGCTCTCACTTTGAGGAACAGTGCACTACATTATGTTTTACATAATGTGTATTAAAAATAACTTGCGTTAAGTTTACATCTGACATATAATGACAGCAACACCTGTAGACTAACCTTCCTTTATGTGCTAATATTTTCTAGGTGATCAGTCATGTCAACGTTGAGTTTGAAACCACTGTTTCAAAGACCTCCATCGTGTCACGAGATCACAACATTATCATGAGATCTCCATGATGCCTCCATAAAGCAGGTGATATCAGTTCTGATTGTGAAGACAGAGGACACCTCTGAAATATTGGTTTTTAACTCAACACTGAAAGATTTAGCACATTTATTCACCATGAAAGTTTCATATCTTAACTTTCCCTTACCACTTTCGAAGTCAGCAATGGTTTCAGCCTGAAAATCCTGATACACTTCAGGGCGGAATTTCTTCTCCAAACCATAGCTGTAGAAACGAAACAGGCACTCCAGACCATACCTGACAGAGAAGAGGACCCTTATGAGAGTGAAACACTAGAAGAAGAATGGATAACACAATAAATTTCTTTGGGTGCTTCTCTGTTTTCTAGCACCCATAACTGGATAGTGTTATTCCATAAGAAACAAACCTTATAATATTCTTTCTCAGAATCAGCAATTTTTAGAAAATATGAAATATAAAATCATATGCCCTTATTTTAATGTTAAGAACTGGAATCTGCAATATATAACATATCTTTTCAAGGTCTCAGCAGGTGATCTGATCTGCAACACAACCAGGAAGAAGAAATCTCGTGGTTGGCTCCCTCTTACATAACTGCATAAAATTATACACACGATATGAGATATCACAAAAATGCTATACAATCAGAAAACTATGATTTAATTGGTTTCATTTTGCTGACATACATTAAAATAGTAAGCAAAACTGCCATCCAGGTAGAGCTTATTTATTTCCTTTTTACTGATCAGATACTACTAAATCTCCGACATGTTATGGTCATAAAAAATACTCCGTGGTCTTGTCCACAAGCGAACTTACCAACCATGCGAAGGGCTCAGCTCCATGGTGTTAGTTTAGTTAGGCCACTGCAATGATGGTGATGAATATCTCTTGTATTAAGATTGAGAGATATACAAATTTTGTAAATGAGATAAAGAGTGTGAGAAAGATATAGCATGCATAATAATAAGTGTAACAGAGTGTTTGTGCATGTGTGTACACCTTTTCAAGAACAGTTTTGAGTACAGTGAATGATACATCACGATACCTGTATCCTTCTCGGGCGTCCTCTACTGCTAGCGTTTTGAATTCTTGGTACATTTTACGGTTGTAATTTTCCCTCAGAAAGAAAGACCAAAATCTGAACAATGTGTTCATTTCCTGAGATTGTCCAATTCCCAACTTCTTACGCTCTGAAACACAGTAACAAGATCTTCAGTGTCTCAAACACGGTAACAGAAGCCTGAGGTCCATTAGAACAAACACTTCTGGTCCCCAAGGAGCTTTCCAGAGGCCCAAAAAAAAAAAATCCTCAATTTCAACATTCCCTTTGAAAACTGTCATCTGTGTGTATTTCCACTTTGAACTGGTTCAGAATAAGCTTATGACAGACATTATGGTATGTATCTCTACATGTGGTTCAAGGTGGTTCAGCATCTGTGGCTATATGGGTCTGAGATAATGTTCTGGGTGAATCACTCTTTATAAAATTACTTCAAAACAGAGATGTGTGAGACTGTACAGTGGTGCAATAGGTCAGCAAAAGCAGTAACACACATTCTGTTAGGAAGCATGTAATGGCTCAAACTGGAGCTACAATTAAAATAGTGAACCCCTGTACAGTGGACAAATACCACGATCATCTCCAAAGATGTCAGGTAACAACATGCCTTGAAGATGAAATTAATTACAAGATTGTAAAAATGTGGGCATCGTAAGAGTATGTGATGGTGACTACTGTACAGTTAAATGAATTAAAAAATTAAGTTCTGCATTTTCCAATCGCCCCCCCCACCCCCTAGTGGGGTCCAGACATCTGTTAACTGCTTCGAGGGGTACAAAACACAATTGTGTGAGAATTGGTGGTTTGAAACATGAACCCCACCTTTAAGACATCTGGAGTAGTACTTGCTGTACACCTCCTGCTTGAAGTTGTTGTCCTTCAGCAGTGAGTGAGATGGATGCTGGAAGGTTGGCAAAGACTGTGGTGTGCTGCTGTAATTGCCCGCCAAATGACTCTCACTGGGACTTGTTCCAGCACTACTACTGCTTAACAAAATACAACAGTCCACTGTCAGTATGATTTTCTAATAATCTTAACACATTCAGATCAGGGTGGAAATTCTACCCCTACAGCATGGAGAGAGAAGCTCCTGTAACCATATATTTGAATACAAAAGTCAAAGTCACATTGCGACTGATGGTCAGTCAGTCAGTAAGTCTTGGTGTCGAGCCCCAGATATTTATTACTGTTTGACAGTTACGGTCTTGTTTTTGTGGGGTGCCCTCTTTTGTATATGCTGTTGGCCCTTGCCAGCGCGGCCTTTCTCAGGTCCAAGTCCCTTGGGACTTGTGACCATATTTTACTGTCTCAGATTTGAGACTTCCTTTTTTGTCACCTCCTACGACTCGCAGGGTCATGGTGGAGGTATTCAACCCCGCCTCCACACAGGTTATTTGAATACAGTTCCAAGTGTTAATAATTCAACAGGTCTTATAACCGTCCAAAGTGTTCTTTACTGATACCACAGTGTGAGAGCCATCTATATATGGGCAATAATGTTGACTCTTAATAATGTAATTTCTCTGCTTCTTTTAGAATCAAGGCCATTTTAGATTCAGTTACATACGGCACTTAGTGTGAATGTTTAAATAATAGTGGAAGCAGTCCTAAATGTCAGAAATTTTTAAATACATCCCTGCTTTATTCTTGACTGAACATTAACAGATCCCATAATATTACCTTGTGTAATTTACAAACTTCCTTACAAAAAAGTATGTCTCGAAGTTGTAGTGAAGAGAATAGAACATATGCAAATACTGTTTTCTGGAGTATAATTTTACATGTTAGGCTTATGTGGTGAAAGGTGAATGTGTTGTGCCATTTAGAGTATCAATATTCACACCTACTAACTCCACCAGGACATTCTTTAATGAACAGAGTCAAAAATTTTAGTCATTTGCAGAAGATATGACTAAAGTTGAGTGTGATGTGGCAACACAGTACAGATGTTTGCACCTATGGACTCATAATCAAATTTGTTGACTGACACTATGACAACAATGCCACTTCATAACAATTCATCAACAAAACTTCTGCAGAAAACAGAATAAAAATAATCTTAATGAGTACCATCCAGTGTAACACATCAAAATAATTAACACTAATCAAGCAGCAAGCATATATAAATTTATCATCATTGAAAGGGAAATGTTTAAAACTAACGTCATGTATGTTAACACTGGTTGGTAGTATTACTAACATAAATTATTGGCAGCGCCATAGCTCAAGCGGTCAGTCACTGGCTTTCCACTACGGCTGCCCGGGTTTGATCAAGCGGGATTTGTGGTGGACAAATTGGCACTTGGGCAGGTTTTCTCCAAGTACTTCGGGTTCCCCTGCCAATCTTCATGCCACCAATTGCTCCACCCTCACCTATCATCTGGGACCGGTACAATAGGCCAGAAGTGGCCGCAGTACAAGGGACTTAATCCCAGCCCACTAGCAATGAAAAAAAAAAATATAAATTATTCACATAAGGGTGTAAGAGTTAAGACATCATACGAGGGGGTACCCAAAAGAAACCGAATTTACTTTTTTTTAAACTTATTTATTCAAATTTTAAGCACAAACCTTCAATCCCCTTCAAAGTACTCTCCACTTACACTAATACGCTTGTCTAGTCTTTTATTCCATCTTTCAAAACATTGTCTAAATTCATCTTTTGACATACTTAACCCTTTGGCGCAGTCATTTAAATTCCACGGCCGCGTCTCCGGCGGTAATATATTCAGCCGGCCATTTAAATTTTGCTCGAAAATGATTTATTCATCTTTGTTCTTAAATTCTATGAGATAGGAACATGAAACTTTCACTAAAATGTTCTTAAAAGGTGGTTTTATA
>NW_019738880.1:274838-430103 GCF_002891405.2 Cryptotermes secundus
TGGTCCGTTGTCAATCTTCCTTGATGATTTCACGAATTTTTTCAACATTTTCATGTGTTCGGGCCATGGAAGGACGACCAGAACGAGGTTTGTCATCAACTGACATTTCACCATTTTTGAAACGGGAAAACCACTCCAACACTTGAGTTTCCCCATAGCATCGTCCTTGTACGCCGTTTTTAACATTTCAAGAATTTCTGTTCCACTTTTCCTGAGCAAAAAGCAGAATTTCACTGCCGCACGCTGTTCACGAAAATCAGCCATTGCAAAAACGACGATCACACAAAACAGTTGTCACTATAAACTCTGCCGAAACTAGTCCTTACCTTCTGAAGCAACGGTAGTTGGCTTATCGACTCAGGAATGTTAGTTCTATGCGTTCATAGCAGCAAAACGCGTTACTACAAAAGCTCTGCCCACAAAAAAATTAGTTCAGTTTCTTTTGGGTACCCCATCGTATATCAAATCATGATTAAAGTTCATAAGACAACGCAGCATTCAGTTTGTTTTGTTCCCCCCCCCCCAATGTTCTTCGAACTTTCCTCAAACCTGCCTAATAGCAGGTGTACATAAATTATGCAGAGGCATAGATTTAAGTAAATACAGTATATATTTTATCAGACTGGAATTCTTTGTAGGAAGACATCCACATATAGCACATGACTTACATAACCGTCACAATCAATATTCATATGAACGTCTTCATTTGATTTCTGTGGCACAAGTTCTACACCTACAATTCAATGCAAAGAGAACAGCAGGCTCTAGCTTGTGCAATACACAGTATATCGCAGGCATTATGTCTCAGATTTTCAAGACTAAAACAAGAAAAACAAAATCCCTACCTTGTTTTGAATGTTAATTCTTCAGTATCAGAACTCTGAGAACTTTTAGATAACTGTTTCTTCTTTGCACAGCAGCATGCAAATTATCTGGTCTATTAAAACTATAACGGTTGGAAATGGTACCATGGAATCATCTAGCCAGCAAAAAAAATCCCCCATCACGATGAAAAAGGACATGATCCTACAACACACGTTTTTTAAATACAAAGGTCTATGAAAAACATTCCCTTTAAATTATATATAAAGGAATAAGCAGTTCATTTAAAAAAATGGCTGGTTTAATAAACTGTATACTATATTACTAAGTAAAATTTTGGAAGATTTCAGGTTCTCATGGCAGTGACAGTGGGGCTGTAATTGTGCAGTCTGGAAAAAGTTTACTGACATTTCAGAGGAAAAAGCTGCCTCCTTCCTTAGAGTACAAGAGAAAGTTAAGCATGGAAGCAAGTGTTATGGATATGGGAGAAAGATGATAGCTGAACAGGGGCCCTGAGCAAATGACAGGTACAAGAAAACAGTGTTATGCGAATTATCCCTCCCTGCTGTGGAAATTGGCCCTGCACCAGTTTCCTGGCCTCTGTATACATCCCACTCCTCCCATCTCTCCATGCTTGCAGAATGACCATACCACAGGTCACAGATTCCTTTTCGGTTCTCCTTATTCCAAATTTGTTCACTCCAGGCCCCCATCCCAGCTGTCTCCTTTCCTGTAGCCATACCACTTTTCCCCATGCTTCACTTACCCTTCTAACATTAAAACTGAGGCAGCATGTTTGCCCAAACTTTCACCAGCCTATAGGGTGTCACTTCCCAGAAGTAAAATTTATATCAAAAACTCTCAGAGATATTGGGTTTTCGGACTTTATCCATTGTCCTGGTTTTAAGATAACTAAGAAAAACACGTTTCAGAAACTGGATCTGTTTCCGTCCTCAGGTGAGAGAAAACACCTATTCTGTTGGGTCCCTTAGAAAGAGCTAGCCTCAATCACAGATCCAGTTTCTGAAACGTCTTGTTTTTCTTAGTTATCTTAAAACCAGGACGATGGATAAAGTCCAAAAACCCAGTATCTCTGTGTGTTATACACCATCGTCAGAATCCTACAGTAACCAATCAAAAACTCTGTTAGCTTCCCCACACCCTCCATGGCCCAATCCAGATATACTGAATCAGAAGAGGACACACAATCTCCATTCAAAAGAGGACACATACATTCACTGTTCTACAACTGTTTGCCAGACAAATGTCAATTAGATAATTTGCTGTCTTTACATCAGGGTGGCAGTTCACTATGTAAATTATGTCTTATACTCTGTCCACTACTTTTGTCTCTGAACGTTTGTTGTTATCATGACAAAACAGTACCTGACAGAGTTGGTCCGAGGCCTGTGCTCTCTGACGTCCATAATCCATCCAACATGACTTTCCACTGGTGGATTATTTGTGTGTCTTGTTTTTCGCTTTCGAAGGGTGCTTGTATCTGGAGGGTGGTCATCCTTGGTAACAGCATAGAAGCGTGAAGCTCGGCGATGGTGATGCTCTTTACGTGGCCGGGCACCGTTACTGCATTCTGAAGTGCGTCGTTCCAATACAGGAATCTGTAACTATTGGTAGCATGAATAAACTATGCTATCCTAACATGAAAGTGCTGCATACTAGTTGGTTAATATGCGGTAAGAGATGTGTTACTGGCTGTTTCTTCTGAAATACAATCCAAGGCAAACAGATAATTTGCTTCCAATTTCATATTTTTCATAATTCCTTACCAATAATGTAAAAACCGTCAGCCATACTATGATTAGTGCACTGTTCTTAACATTATGAATCACATACAGAGGAACACCCATTCAGCACTCCTCAATTTAATATGTTCCCTCATTTAACATTCAATTTCTGTGATCTCAAGTTAATAATCTCAGTGTTAAATTACCTCCATTTAAGATTTACACAAGCAGTGTTCAACTGTATAGTTCCCTGAAGCTTGAAATTGGGGCTTCACAATTCTACTGCTATATATATGTTGCATATTTTGATAACCCCGAAGATGCAAAACACTTTGGGGCCAGTACGAATGCAGTCTACACTTTCTCTCCCAGACAACATATCTCTATTGTTGCAATGGCATAAACAAAAGAGTTGTATAAATGTCTGGGTATATGGCTAGCTCACAATACCAAACAACATGACATTAAATGTTTTGCATGCAATAATCAATACCCACCCAATATGCTGTATCTCACTCTTTCTGTCACATTTCACATTTCTTCTCAAACTAAACAAATCTTAAATACCCATGTACAATCAACCTGCTTAACTTATCCGTGGACTCACAGTAAAGGCACAACTGACAAAACCTTTCCAATGCCACAACTCAGGTGGTCAGTCACCAGCTTCCCATTGCCGAGGCCTGGCTCTGATCCTATGTTAAGTCAAGTGGGATTTGTGCTGGACAAAATGGCACTGAGTTTCCTCTGGCAACTTTGGTTTCTCCTGATATTTCTCATTCTACCAAATGATCCATACTCACCTATCGCCTAGGGTTGGTAAACAGGCCAATCAGGGGCTGATGTACCAAGTGGACCCCTCAAACCCCCCCTTCCTAAAGCTAATAAGCAATAATTTTATAATTATTAAAATTCAACTGCAGATTGCAATAAAATCAATACTTATGTGCAAACTACTACTGCTGCCTTCCAACTGATACTTACCTCTGTTGGTGCAGACCTTGCTATCTCTAGTACTGGCTCTTCAGTACACAATGACTGTGCCAGAGAGGGGGGAGGAGGAGGAGGAACTTCAGGGTTGAGTTTACGTGGTGCACGTGGTGTCATCTTCTCGAAATCTTCTTGCGTTATGATATTCACAGTCTTGTAGCTCCCTGAGCTCTGCTGTTAGGAACAAACACATTATAATGTGAACCACATTAGTGCTTATCTTTATGAGAGATATCCTCAGCCATCACAATTTTTATCAGATGAATGAGTAGCAAGGTCCATCATATGCAACAAGTTTAATATAAAATACAGCCTTTACATGTTTTGGCAACTAGTGGCCATCATCATATGGCACAGCTAACACTACAAAGAAATCCTTTCCATGTACGAAGGGGGACCCAAAAATAACCAGAAACGACCTGTTGCGCGCGCACGCTTTGTAGTTACGAGTTGTGCTGCTAGGTGGTGTTAGCTGGGGGTCTCCCGCGACTGTTAGTGAGCTGGCGTCAGTCTGAGTTAAGTGGTTTGTCTGTGGTGCTCTGTTGTGTGCGTTCCTGTTTCAACCCTTTGGCGATTAGTGAGATGGCCGACCAGAAGGAACAAAGAGTGTGCGTGAAATTTTGCTTTCTGTTAGGGAAAACTGCAGCCGAGACTGTTGGGATGCTTCGGCAAGCCTTTAATGATGATGCTTTGGGGAAATCACAGGTCTACGAGTGGTTTTCCCGTTTCAAATCTGGCAACATGTCAACAGAAGACATGCCACGCCCCGGGCGTCCTTCGACAGGAAGAAATGACGAAAACATTGCCAAAATCAAACGTGCAATTGATGAAGATCGTCGAAAGACCATTGACCAACTTTCTGAGGAAACGAACATCTCATTGAGCATGGTCCAGCGAATTTTAACCGAAGGTTTGCACATGAGACGGGTGTCTGCAAAATTTGTTCCTCGCTTGCTCGGAGATGACCAAAGAGAAAACCGCGTGAATGTTTGCCGTGTAACCGCACCATGCAAGAACATCAACAATGTTGTTGATTTACATTCTTAATTACAATGTACTACATTTAAATGAACTGTATTACTGATAACAAGATGATACACAATTGCCCCCANATTAACATGGATCTGGTTAGGGATTGGCTGAATGCAAATGAGAGAAACACCCAAATTTTAGGTTCAGCCAATCAGCAAAATTTCAGAGGAGAGGAATCCAGGCATTCCCGGAACTGTCAGGACTTCTGCCTCTCCAGATCAGTCAGTCTTTACAAGTAATCAGAAGGAAATAGCGGGAGTCAGTCTTTACAAGTCATCAGAAGGAAATAGCGGGAGTCAGTCATTACAAGTAATCAGAAGGAAATAGCGGGAGTCAGTCATTACAAGTCATCAGAAGGAAACTGCGGGAGTGAGTCTTTACAAGTCATCAGAAGGAAACTGCGGGAGTGAGTCATTACAAGGCAATAAGAGCAGTCTTTACACGGGAATAAGAGCGGTTAGTCATGGATAGTGAGCAATCGGAGTGAGTTGCCAAAGGGAGTAACAGTAGTAACCTCCCGGACGTTAAATTGGTGTATAAAGTCCAAGTGCTANATTCAGAGCAATCCCACGCCCTACCCTGAATCAGACAGCTACAAGGAAGCGGCGGATAAAGGGCAGACCACAAAGGTGCGAACGTGAAGGGCAGGTAAGGGACGACCAACTCGTGAGGCTTGAAGTCTCACTGGGTTGTAAGGGCGAAGAAGAGGAGGGTGGTAAGAAGTGGCGCCGAACGTGTAGACGAACGGTAAGGACGGTAAGAGCCGCGACTTGAAGAGTGAAGTGCAGAACGATCCAGAATTTCTTAAAAGAATTGTTCCTTCTGGTCGGCCATCTCACTAATCGCCAAAGGGTTGAAACAGGAATGCACACAACAGAGCACCACAGACAAACCACTTAACTCAGACTGACGCCAGCTCACTAACAGTCGCGGGAGACCCCCAGCTAACACCACCTAGCAGCACAACTCGTAACTACAAAGCATGCGCGCGCAACAGGTCGTTTCCGGTTATTTTTGGGTCCCCCTTCGTATGATATGTAGGTTGTCATAAAGGGATTTCTACCTTTAGAAATCATAAGAATAAAAAAAATATTTCCATTAAAATAAGTTGGGCTGTTAAAAATAATCGGTTAAAGCTAATTAAAAGTCTTGCTGAGTGAATATAAAAACACAATGGACATATTTTCCTACTGCTCATATGTAGAATGTCTTCTGTGGTTGGTCATATGTCTGTGTGATGTACCTATGTTCCAGTAACAGCCCTCACCAGAACATACAGATGCTATCTAATTATTTTTAAAAGCACAACTTATTTTAACAATGTTAATATTTCTGTCTAGTCTTAATTTCTAATTGTCAAAATCCTTTTATGACAACTTATGTTTATCACACATGTAAAGCATTTCTCTGTAATGTTAGCTGTGCATTCTGATGGTGTCCAGCAGTGACAAGTAAATGCTTTACTTTACATTAAACTTGTATCACTTGATGAACCCATCAACTCATTTACACATTACGTGGGAGAGTCAGTACATAGATCACAAATGGATATAAAACGTGATATTTGGAACTGGAAAAAACTCACTCTCTCTCGACATATCGTCCACGAACATTGATACATATGCCCCATCACTTTATCAGTATATGCATTAGTTACCGTATTTTACAACACAATACATGTCCAATTTCTGTAAGCATAGTTGAAAATTGCCCAACATGAGAATCCAGTTTCATTTATATCACATACATATAAAATTAGAGAATTTCAAATATTCAAGTCATATAAATTTCTTGTAAGAAGGTGAAACTAATACAGTATATTGTTTCAAACTCTATCAAAATTATTAATCTGTTCTTAATTTCTTCATGAATCCATTTAACTTCTTATTGCCATTTCAAAATACCTGAAGTCTCCCACACTTCAAAGGATCTATTAAATACCTTCGTGAAATGATTCTGGCTGGCATTCAGGCAACAAGCCATCAACAAAGACTCTGTTTTCTCTGTTTACTTTCTGACAAACTTCCTCACTAGCATCTAACAGAGTTTCTATGCTTCTCTTCATGGTATTTATGATTCCCCCAGTAAATTAACATCATCAAAACAGAAGCTTAGTTCCCCACTCAAGTTTAATCTTGATGGCATATTTTAAAGAAAATGTGAAAAACAATGATGACAAAACATCTCCTTGCTTCAGGTCATTCTCAAAATGAAACATATCAGCCATATTTCCTTACATGGACTTTATTACAAGTTTCACTTACACACTTTTCAATTAGCCTCGCTAGTTTCATAAAAAGTAAAGTAAAGCTATCCCTGTAACAGGCCGTGAAGGCCCATAGGGTTGTGAGACGTTAAGGGTCCCACATTACCTTGACAATTGGCTCAAAGATGGCGGTAAGGTTGTCAGCCTTACGCGCCAGCCGCACTTTACTCTCCAGGAAAATTATTTAATTAATTCCTGTAACTCATTTCTGTTAAGAGGCTGGGTAAACCCCAGGGCCTAGTGCGGCCAGAAGGATTTTGTCAATTGAAAAAAATCCAATGACCTCATCGAGACTTGAACCCGTGAACTTCCAGCTTGTAGCATAGTACCTTAACCACTACAGATGAACGAAACACAGTAAGAATACTGTACAATCCTCCTCTCCTAACTGAATCACACACTTCCTTCAAGCACACAAATAGGTGATGTACTGTCCCACTGTACTCCCACCAGAGAAAGTTACCCATACAAAGCCACATTTAAATTACAATTTTGTGTTTTGATCTCAAATTTTTACCGAGGAGACACATACACATAAGTCAGTTACTCTACTGAGGTACCTTATTTGTGCACATAGAAGATGATAGTTTTTGATGATATATGCGCAAATATGCTTTTTGGCTTTGGATGGTAACTAGCCAGACACCCAAATCTTAGATTTCAAGTAATATGGCACTTACCCACTCTTGTTCTGTCCACAGTCCTTCTTCATAATAGTTCAATCCATCACTGATGACCTGTTCAAGGTCCTGGGTTATCTTCACTCTGGTGGTCCAATCACCTGTGCGATCATAGCCCTCATGCTTTGGATAGCGTGATGACTGGGAGGTAGCTTGCGTAACAATCAGCAGCTTGTTGATCTCATGGTCACTAAGTTCATAGTCCGATTCATCCTCAGACCTAAAACAAGTAAAATGCAAAATCATTCCACACTGAAAAAGTGAAAAAGGTACTTAACATTCTTATTTCACTACTGATCCTGTCTTCTTGACAAGCAACACTGAAGCAGGAATACAGATTTAGGTGTATAATTTAATATCACTATAAACCTATGCTCATTTTCATGCAGAATTTTACACTCACCAATCCGTGAACATGTTATGTCTTCCTGATGGTACAGGTCCATCCAGTTCTTCATCAAACTGAAAATCTAATTCCTCTCTTTCCTCAAAGCATTTCCGGTCTTTCTTTTCTTCTGGTCTTTCTTTTGGTGGTGGCTTTACTCTTCGTTTTACCTGAAATTCAGTACATTGATGATCACTAATTCTATAATACATACGACGACTATATCAACACATTCGTCAGTTCTTTCCTGTGAACTCTGTAAAGTTGACATCTGCCTTACAAAGGAATAAAACTCTGAATAAATCCCAGTCCATTCTGCCAACACAAGGCAAATTGGACATGTAAAATACTGTGTGTATTTGTGAAGGACTATCTTGTACACTGACACAATGATATTTCCACACAGAGGTACAGATGTCTCTGTGCGTGATTAAATACAATGTCATTAAGATATATGAAGTGGTGGCACAGCTTCACTATCCTCACTGAGCTATTCAAGATATTTTTAATGACACGCATAAATTACCTCTCTCCAGATATCATCCTCATCACCACCACAATTTACACCAAAATGTGACTGGGAACCATTCTTCAGGATAGGTACCCCAATCTGCTCCCGGGACTCCAGGTTTTCTTGGCAGCTGCTTGCAGACACCTCTTTCTCTGCTTGACGAGAGCCAAGTGATGTTTGAGAAGATTCTACAAAATATTTATTTGCTGCACCATCACTAATTCTGAGCTATCAATCCACAATAAACTTACATTATACAAACAAACTCTATGTCCAGTTTGGGGTTATGGCATCCAGCTCTGGGGTTGTGCCAGTGAATCCAATATTCAAGTTATTCAACATTATCAGAACAAAGTGCTGAAGTGTACTGTCAACGCACCATGGTACGTTAACAGTGACCTCCAGCGTGACCTTGGGATTGAGACGGTTACAGATATCATCAGTAAGTCTGCCACCTCTCATGAAAAGATTCCAAAACCATGTCAACATTGAACCGTCCAGACTTCTCAACCTGAACAATATTGTGACATGTTGCGCAACGGAGGACCCCTCCCTCCACAGCGGTACGTGGCGGCATCGTAGCACTGTCGTTACTATGGTAATAGGCAAGTCAACACACCGCCCCTTTCCACACGATAACGTAACACGCAACGCAGCCGTGACACGGGTAACAGGCAACAGCGGTACCCATTGCATAACAGGCGGGCACTGCGACTATATAAGAGAGCTACACTGCCTTCAAAGACAGTAGAGTTGGAATCTAGCCAGCGGCGAGTTACAAGTTACAGACGCGTGTGCGAGAATCAGTGATAGTTCGTGATAACCGAGTAATAATTGGGAGTGTGTGATACAGTTGCACTTGTATAGCTCCCGTCTCGTAATTAATACGTGTAGACTACTGACAATAGAGTGAATTGAATATTGAATAGGGGTTGTAAATTGTGAAAACCCGTAACAGTGTTATAATTAATTGTAGCCGAGACTTGTAGGTTGTTGAATAAACCAATTAACAATCTCTATGGCATATTCAGTAACCTCAACACGTTACAATATTATTAGACGACTCAAACGGAAGAAACCGTTCGAACTAGTTAAATGTTAAAGTACTAAGTAATTCAGTGGAAGTGACTTAGTTTTAATTTATGTAGTATATTAGGTTTAGAAAAAAATTAATCATTAGTTATCCAACTAGTTTCAATTGTAATTAAGTTCTGGGTTACCCAATCTTTAATTAATAAAAAACCATCACTAAAATTTTCTGTTCCAGTGTCTGCCTGTTAACTAGCTTTATTGTTATTGTCAAGCAATTAGAAAATATATACTAAAATAACATAAATCTGTTTTACTATTATTTTCTGTCATTAATACTACTCATTACTACTATTATTACTGTTACTGGTTATTAAACATGTTTAATAGTTCAGATGATATTACATCACACAATAACTAGACAATAATTAATTGTAATGCTTGTGGAAGGTGACTAGAACCTAATTTGAGGTATGCTCTGGGAGTTCCCTAGAGGGATTGAGGAAAACCAAAAAATTTGGTATAGCTGGTCTCCAAGCTGAGATATGAAACCAGAACCACCTGTACATAAAAGAGCACTACCCATCTGACTGCGGCATGTAAAAGCAGAATCACAGAATAATTTTTAGTCCAGTAAGGCTCTTCTGTCTCACTGGAGGTCTTTACTAGTAAAGACGACACCACACGCTGTGGAGGAAACAAGCAAACCAGGGGCATATGGCAGTCATAACTCAAAAGTAGGCTACGAACGTGAGGGGCAAGCTGCCGAGACAAAACACCCTGGACAGACATACATTTATGAAAATGGACGACACCCCGTGCGAGGTCAAATAATATGCACCAAAATAACCTGAGTATAACAGAAACTTTAAAGGATTTTATCTGGTTTTCCCTTTAAAAAAAGGGGGGGGACTAAAGCGTGTGATTTTAACACGGACTAACACAGTGTAGCAGTTTTAACACAGTTTAATAAAAATGTTTTAACATATCAACACAATGTAGCAGTTTTAACACAGTTTAATAAAAATGTTTTAACATATCAACACACCTGAAGATGGCTGTTTGGGGCCAAAACATGTAGTGTCGAGGTGTATAATGTTAAACTAAAATCAAGTGGTAAATGGAAGAGTGTTGCAATATTGATGGACGATAAATAATGGACGTTAAGTTTACTTAAAGAGTTTATTTAATGTGAAATTCCATATGTGTACATTAAGAGTTGATACTGCGAATGTTGTTCACATACCTTCACGGATAATTTCCCGATCTTTGTGCTGCTCTCCACTTTCACTTCTCTCTGTTTCTGCTAAATCCTGATCACCAGTCTCGCCTCGGACTCTCACAGTCACAGGGATGAATTCAGGAACATCTGGATTTAAGTTCTCTCCCACATGATGCAAATCGACGCCATTTTGGTGGTCAGTCAAGTCAACTGTTATTGGTGGAGCTGATGGGGATGAAAATGAGTGAAAATCTGCTGGAAGAGGCGGTGGAGGAATGTCTGGAGGGTGTGTAAAGTGATGAATGCTTGCCGATCTCTGACCTGGCATTATCAGCCCAACACCATGATGCAGACCCAAGTCAAGAAACTGTTTGCCAGGTTCGGTTATTGGCCATTTTGTTGGATCATTCTTGGTTCTTACCTGCAAATCAGAATCAACATATTTTGTTATAAATCTTATTTACTTTTTAGCTGCATATTTCACATATTCATAACGAGTAAATTCCGTCGGTGACTGGAATTTCAACAACATCCTAGACCAGTGTAACAAAAAGCTGAGAGTACTGTGCTTATCAATTATCACACCACAAAAAGTATGGGCCACAAAACCTTGACCTCAGCAGCAGACAGAGGTGAGTGACCAGTTTCATGTGGGAAAGTGTGTCTGATGATCACTTGACTGACTGGGTCAGTGGGCTCCAAGGCCAATCTGAGCGGCTGCCTCTTCCAAAAACTGAATCCCAGTAACCCAACATTTAAGTGGGCACACTACCTCACAGTTCAACTAACAACTTTCCTTAATTAGTTAACTTATTTTTCAAAGGTCTGTAGTTGACAATTTCAGTTCCATCACTGCACTCTGCTGACTCCACCTCATAAGTTTTGCCTGCCTAACAAATTCCATTTCAAATAGAAACGTGTGGCACTTCAGCCCTGCTTTTCCTGCATATTTAAATTCTAAATTAAATATTACTGAAACAGACGGAGCATCGCTTGGAAGTCTGCTTCAAGAGGATCCAAACTTTCTTTCGAAGGTTGTCGTCACTGGTGACGAAAGTTGGGTTTATGGCTACGACCCTGAAAGCAAGCAGAAATCGTCGCAATGGAAGAGCCCTTCTTCACCTCGGCCATAAAAAGCTTGATAAGTCAAGAGCAACATTAAGTCCATGTTGATCTGTTTTTTCCCAATTGACGGGACTGTTCATAAGGAGTTCGTCCCTCGTGGTCAGTCAATAAAGAGTTCTATCATGATGTTCTAAGGCATTTGAGGGAGAACATGAGGAGAAAACGTCCAGAGAAGCGGCACGCGAACGACTGGGTACTCCACCATGACAACGCACGATCGCATACGGCTTACACCGTGCAGGAATTTTTTGCTAAAAACAAGATGGCAGTTGTTCCCCACCCACCGTACTCGCCAGACTTAGCTCCATGCGACTTAAATCTCTCCTCCAAGATGAAAATCAAGTTGAAGGGGCAAAGATTTGATACAGTTGAGGAAATTCAAGTGGAAACGCAGACAGCACTAAACACCCTAACAAAGAAAGACTTCCAGGATGCATCTGAAAAGTGGTAGAAACGCTGGGATCGGTGTATGCGCTCCCAAGGGGACTTTGAAGGTGATGGGGCAGAATAAGATCTGGGTAGGATGTAATAGTTTTTATTAATATATTTCAGGAACTTTCGGATTGCACGACGTACATGCAAGTGTAAAAACTGAGAGACAGTAACACGGTCTCCAGTAAAGAGCTGCAGGTTATAAACATAACCTAGTTGGCAAATTAACACGGTCTCCAGTAAAGAGCTGCAGGCTATAAACATAACCTAGTTGGCAAATTCTGCTATTTGAGATTATCGTGTATACTTCATCGATATCCTGAATTATCTTCCCCACAGTGTGTAACACATCTGAAATGCCAATGGTTCTCACTGCCCATGTAATCTAGAGTTGATGAGCAATTCCCTTCCAGAAAGTAAATTTGTAATACTGATGACCAGAACAGTTCTACTGAAGTCACTAGGTCCCAAGTCTTCCTTAATCGTTAAAAATGAACTGTCTGCTTGAATGCGTCAAGTTAGAGAACCTGTACCTTGAAATCATTCATTTCGAGCATTTCTGAGTCCCTTATAGCAGCAGTCACCAAATTCAAGTCTGTAGACAATGCCTGGACCCGATGGAATGATGCGATAAGTTTAACTGGTAAGTAACCTTCATTATCCATCTTGCGACGAACGAAGAAGTCTCGTAACAAGTTCTCTTCACTGAAGTAGTATTCTCTGCAGACATAAGAACAAAACATATTTTTAAATATGCAGCATTTACAAATGTATAGGAGATAACGAATACCGTTTTATTGGATGTGGCACCACATATATCTTGTGTGAACTGATGTTTTGGAAGAATGCATCTCCTACATCTTCTACCCTGAAGATGGAGGCAATACGTTCTTCCTAAACATCAGTTCACACAAGAACTATATGGCGCGACATCCCAGAAGACGGCATTCTTCTTAGTGACTACCGTGAAAACCTCAAATCTTATATACATTCTCTTCCTGCATGTACATCACAGAATGAAAATTTTCTTCTAAAATACAATACACATGGTCGTCAACTTACAACCGGCTTCCGTTCTGACTGTTAGGTCATAAGTCAATCTGGTCGTTATGTCGGCCATATATTTATTAACATATTTTTAACCTTTCTAATCTTTTTATCATCTTTATAATTTATTTTTCATTTTTTTGTTGTCGTAAGTGCAGCCGGTCGACGACCAAGTGTACAGTATACAGTGCAAATATCCCCTAGCATGTTATGAAGCTTTCACAACAGTATACACAAAGACTTCTCTGGAGACTGACTGTATCAATGTGGGATTAGCATCTGACATTTTTGACGATGTCTCTGTCTCCATCATCAGAGTTTGTGTGATTGTTCTGTTGACATGAAATAAATATACACAAAAAACTGTTACTGCCCCAGCTTTCCCAAACACTCTGGGCTGTAGCAGATGACAGTTCTGTGTATAAATATAGCACCTGAACAGAAATCCCCAGTCTATGAAACATCAGACAAGAACTCCATACTCACAAGGCTTATCATTCACCACCTGAGAAGACTTCAATGTAGACAGCCTCTCCTCATTCTGCATTTCAAAAGTGCTACTTAAGCATGACAAGACTAACGTGGGCAAAGATGGCAGTAAAAAGGTAAAGCTGCCCTGCCCTTAATTAATTAAGCACTACACCATGAAGACGCATGGGGGACTAGATGCATACATCCACATTTTCTTGACCCCTTCACTATTTGGAGGTGAGTGGTCAGCTTCATGTCCTGGTCACTTTAACCCCAGGGGAAAGAGACCCTGGTACCCACTGGATAGGTTGGGTGGACCCCAGAGGAGGTCTGGATAACACCCAGAAGAGAAAATACTTGACCCTACAGGAACTAAAATTCTGACCCCTAGGATGTCCATCCGGTAGCCAGTCGCTACACCGACTACACTATCCAGGTTCTTTTTTAAAGAGAGTAGTAAGAAAGATAATATTTACATCTGCTTTCGTATGTATTCCTTCAATGTAGGTTCATCCACATTCAGGTAGCTGTTGCCATCAAAGTATAATGTCCCCATATATGGCATCATAAAGCCTGGTTGTTCAGATGGACCCCCAAACTTGACCTGCAACAGTGAAAACACTCCACCATTTTATATGAAAACAAGAGACATTTACACCGAATCACTGTTCATTTATTCTATTCTGCTCAGGTATTGTGCTTTCTTCA
This sequence comes from Cryptotermes secundus, assembly GCF_002891405.2. Lineage (NCBI taxonomy): Eukaryota > Metazoa > Arthropoda > Insecta > Blattodea > Kalotermitidae > Cryptotermes > Cryptotermes secundus. The sequence continues at coordinate 289,304 of NW_019738880.1, forward strand.
TAATATTCCCAACTCAGACGGGAAAAGAAGACAAAATAAATTTCATTATCATCACTGCAAACATCAATCACTGCTAGAAGAAAGTGGGATGCTGACACAGTTCGCTTCAGCAAAAAACATTGTTACCTTTAATTGCAAGATCACAAACCCTTTGCATAACATTAAAGCCTATAACAAGGTCAACTAATCTTTAACTGCTCTTCCTCATCCTTCCCACATTTATGGGGATCAAGTTGCCTCACGAAGTAACAGCATAAAATTATACACACTTGAGACGCCTCCCAGAATGTCATAACCACTACTTTTACCTACCTTCCTTCGCACAAAACAATCCAATCAACAAATTTCACTTCAACAAGCCTCATACATTTCTGACTACTACAAGATCTCTTACAATGTGCGAAGTTCCATGCCGCCACTTTTTGATGTGAAGCAGTTTTACATCATGTAGTAATGTATACGCATTTTACCTGAGTGTATTCTGTTGGGTAATCGGGATAGTCAGACCCATTGTGGGGTGGGCCCCCTCTACGGTAATTCCCCCGTCCAAAGCCTCGTCCTCCACCATGTCCACCTCTTCCCCTGTGCCTCGGTCCACCACGACCACCTCTGAAGTGATGGCTCCGTCTGTCCGAACCATCCGTGCTCCTCCAACTATCCCCATCATCACGGCTGTAGTGTTCAATACCTGCAGGATAACCAACTGCTGCGACATGAATGGTTAACTTTACCTGCATTACCAAAAGTTGCAGAACCTAACTGGCAAAGGTAAAGTTGCCCCTGTGTTTAATGAATTAAGCACCGTGCAATGAATACATATGGGGGGAGTGAAGGTATAGCTCCACCATTCTTGTACTTGGGACTAGATGGAGGTGAGTGGTCAGCTTCACACCCTTGCCACTTTATTCTTTAGGAAACAGCAATCAGTCCCCATTGGACAGGAGACTGTGTGGGCCCCAAAGCTAGTCTGAATGCTGAGGAGAAATGAAAAATCTCTTGCCCCTACCAGGAATCAAATGCCGGCCATCCAGCCACAGGTATACAAAGGATGGACCAGAGCAGTGATAGTGTACCACAGTAAGACGCTGAACAAGACCGAGAGAAATTACAGGGCATCAGGTCGGAACTACTTGCAATACTGAGGACATTACAACATTTCCATAAGTACCTCAATGGCTTAAGAGTTCTACCTGCGCACTGACCACTCCACACTAACCTGTCTTATGAGTTTTACGAACCTCGAAGTACAAACTGCCCGCTGGAATCAGCGTCTACAAGAGCACAACTTCACTTCTGAGCACCTTCAATGCTGAAAACACAACAATGCCGATGCCCTTTCATGACGATCCTGCCAAGAAGAATGTACGCAACGCCACAAAGTCATGGCGCTGGCAAACGTCAAACAGGTCTGAACTATTGAGGCTGCAGACACAGCCAGCCGATTTGAAATTTGCAGAGGCACTGATGGGGCACACGCGGAAAGTAAGTTCTGAACTGTGTATGCTATTTTTTATTTAATACTTAATTCTGTACATACATATAATATAATGTCATTAAAAATCTGCATAAAATTCACCCTACTTCACTAAAATATGCAAGGACTTTTGGGACACCTGTATACAAAACTAGGCATATTATCTTGAAACACTTGTCATAAAAGAACACCACTTACCATGATCTCCATTCCTCTCCCTGTAGTGTCCACTATAGAACTTTGGTGAGTGATCTCTTTTTCCACACCCCTTGGCTAAGTCAATGTCCAATGGAACCCATTTCTGCTTTGGGTCTGTTTACAGATTAAAGAAAACTGTGTTTCAAGCTCTGGTGACTGTAGTAATTATCAGTACCTTCAAGCTTACTGATTTTTAAAGGCATTAACTAATATTCTTCTGGCAAGGCCAACATCATGTACAGAAAAAGACTTAAGGTGCCTGCCAATGCCAGTTCCAATATTACTACATGAAATGAAAGTACAACTCCACAGAATATAACCTAAATTATAAAGCTCAAGAAGTTTGTGACTTCATCATGACAAACAAATGCACACATCTTACTTGAATTTTGAATACCCAAATCATTTTTGATAAATATACTAAGCCTGAGGTAAAACACATAACAAAGTCTGCACACACAAATATTTGGTGATGCACTTCCCACTAAATACAAATAGCTGGCACATATTTTTTTTTATCTGTGGAACCACCATGGTGGAGAAGTCTGTGACAAATTAAAATCATCTACATAATGGACAGCCAGAAGTTACCGACTGTGGGTTTAATACACTATAGCTAATACCTCATGTTAGTGGTTAAAAAATTTAGTGTGTCTGTGGACTTCATGTGGACTGTAGTCTTTTGCCTAGCCAAACATTCCACCCAAAGCTCATCAAGAGGGAAGTGATGCATTCACATAATATATGTGTTATGCACTGGGCTACACATTAATAATATATAATTAATAAATATATACAAACATGTTCCAAGTGTGTTGGAAGATGGTTAGGTCAGAAGAAAAAATATGGTCATTCACATTTAGAAAAAGGAGCAAATAATCCCACTACCAGAAACTGCCACAGTTAAACTGTTCTATATCTGCAGATGTGTATGGAGAAGGCAGAGTTCAAAATTGCAGTTGCATAGCTCTGGAACAAATCTAAACAGACTGATACTGTTGTGGCATCAGTACATAAACACAAAGCTATCTCCAGAGATAGGAGCATGATGATCTAAAACCTGTTCTTCTGTTTCTTAGCCAAGAAACATTTTCTAAACCATTCACATAATGTCGCCTCAGCCACAAAGATCTTCTTACAAGGAAATTATCTGGTTTTCAAATGTAACCAATAAAAAAACACCTCAACACACCATATTACTTTCATACTTAAGTGAACAGCAATTCAGTAAGTGTGACCAGTTTAATACAAAAATATATAAATACATCTTTACATGTTTCAGCCAGCACTGACCATCATCAAAAGGTTCTCCAACATTACAGGGAAATATTTTACATATATACCATACATGTCTCTGTATGGAGACTTTTACCATTAAAATTTAAGATCAGATTTAGGTATTACATCCTTTTTAGTATGCATCTTGTTGTGTGTCGTACGGAAGTTATATAATGGGACAGTCTACAGAACAATAATTCTGAAAAAGAAAAAGTAGAGACTACTGTGTCAACATTTGTTTTATGAGCTGCTGGTGGTAACACTACATGTTTCGACCCTTTTCTTGGTCATATTCTATATTAGTTCTATATTAAGCTGGTTACACTTAATGGAATTACTGTTCATTAAAAGAACAACAATAATCACTGAAAATACAAAAAATATACAATGGAACAAATGAACATTTTAAGTAAGAAACATCTGCAAAACTCACGATGACATTATAGGTTTCTGGCACCAAATACTACAACGTCAGCAATGGTATTGTTTTACCCACTCTTTTTCCTCCTCTCTGCAGCCTCTGGTCCAGCTGGCTGTTTGGAGCCTTTGTGCTGGTCCTCCAAAAAGGATGAACTGCCATTCTGCACAGGTTTAACCTCAGGAAGGAATGGGCCATGAGCTCCTTCACTGTTTAAAGCCTGTCCATTACTGGTGCTACTGTTACTGTTCCCAGCATTTCCCCTCATGTAACCATTTTGTTTTGCCAATGGAACAGGATTCACTGGGCCTTTCTTCTGCACATTTTAACAAGGCAAATAAATTAGCTTCATGAAGTTTACACCAAATTTCCAGCATATAACCTAATTATTTTGGTTCCTAAACTTTCACTGCTTACAACACTCAGAAGTGACAATACATCTCATATAGATATGTAGTTCTGGTGCAGACATGAGGCTTAATTTCAGTTTATAATGAAGGTGCACAAATTTTATGTCCATTGAACTGATTCCTGTTTCCATTATACTAATAAAACTAACAGAATTCTCCAACAGTTCAATTACTGAGGTCAAAATAATAAAAACTATCAAACCAGAACTCTGGTAGTGCACACAGATTTCCTTATTAAGGGCAACAACTCTACTCATTTATATTAATAATTAGAACAGAAAAAAAAGGATTATCTAAGTGATAAAACTGGATAACATTCTGACTCAGTGAAGTACAGTTCAGTTAAGAATGAAGAACAAGATATGCCACACACGAGGACATTGCTGATAATGTCAGACAGGTATGAGGCACAACATATTGATGTCAGTCGGGCATGAAACATATCAGTCCACCCACATGTAATGAACCAGGCATAATAAAGACTCAAGTCAGATATGAGGCAAAATAAATGAGTCCACTCAACTGGGCCTGGCAAATAAGTCCATCATGTAAAAGCATGACATATCAGTCAAAACAGGTACTTGACCAGACATGTCAAGAAAGTCATTCAGGTACAAGGCTTAACACATCAGACCAGTAAGGTGCAATAAAGGTCAACCAAACATGCCGTCAGCTGACATGGTTAGTCAAATCAAATGGTGGTCGAAGAACGAAGTCTCCACTGGTGGTCGACATGACTTAGTGCTTAAATTCGTCAGTTTCTGAATGCAAGAAATGTGCCTTAGACAGAAATTCATTGCAAACTCATGGAAGTTTATGGTGAAGATAAGTTCACAGTGTGTAGCAAAATGTAGGGAACTTTGAAACGAAGGAGGCAGTACGGAGGATTATGAAAACAGCTGAAGCTACAGAACATCTAGAACTGCTGACAATGGTCCAATGGTGGAAAGTGTGATTTGCAAACAACAGAAGGGATTAGGGTGAGAAAACAGCTGAAGCTACAGAACATCTAGAACTGCTGACAATGGTCCAATGGTGGAAAATGTGATTTGCAAACAACAGAAGGGATTAGGGTGAGTAAACTGTGTAACAGCTTGAATCTGCTGCATGAAGCACTCAACTTCATTACTAGTTGTGTTTCAACAAAGTGTGTGCACTTGGTGTCTCAGGCACTAAAGACAATAGGAAACAAAAAGTGCATTGTGCTGTCATTCTGCAACAATATTCTCACAGTAGTGAAGGATTTTTCTAGTGTATTGTCACACATGACACGACATGGGTTCACCACTGTACCCTAGGCAAAAAATGCACTAGCATGAAATGGAAACACCCTGATTCTTCAAGACCATACAAGCTCAAGATTGAGAGATCTGCTGGCAGTGACAGCTGTGGAGTTTACTGATCACAAAGGTGATCTGGTCTGCTCGTAGACATGATGTACCAAGCCACAAAAACCAAAATTGAAACTTACAGTGCAACAATAACATGTTAATGCACAGCCACCAAACAAAAATACACTAGACTTCTTTGTAGAGGTGCCCTACTTCTGCATGATAATGCATGGCCACATTCTGGCAAGGAAGCCCAACAACTTCTGTAGTGTTGAGTGGGAAATACTGGAGAATCCTGCATATAGTCCTGATCTGGCACCCAATGACTACCACCATTTACTGGTGCTGAAGGAACATTTTCAAGGCCACGGTTTTCAAAGTGAAAACACCTTCACTGTGTTCCCCATCTCCCTTCTGTGATATTTTTCATTCTGACCAATTGTAATCATAAACAGAAAAGTATATATGATTTGAGGTTCTCACAGCAGTGGTTATGAAGAACTCTATCTTCCACGATATGATGCCATATAGTTGACTGAAAGTCAACAGACATTTCAGAGGACCATGTCGTCTCCATCTTCAGGGATTAAGAACAAGCCAAGGATGAAACCAGTGTGCAGTGGGAAGCAAGCAGACAAATTCCACAGAAACACAGGCTGGCTTTCAATCGACTACACAGTATTACATCCCAGAAGACAGAGAACTCTTCCACAGACAAAGTAAATTTGAACATGATCACAGTAACAGTAAAAAGGTAAAAACGGTAAAGTCGTTCCTGTGCTTAACTAATCTAGCACTATGAATATGGGAGTGGATGTAAAGATCCACATTTTCTTAACCTCGGCACTAGATGGAGAAGAGCAGTCAGCTTCACGCCCCGGCTGCTTTATCCCCGCAGAAAGAACCCCCAGTATCCATTGGATAGGAGGTTAGGTAGACCCTGAAGTCCATCTGGATGACATGGGGAAATTATTGATCCTACTGGGACTTGGAACTCTGACCCCTCACTCGTTCAGTCCATAGCCAGTTGTTATACCGACTATGCCATCCCGGCTACTCACAAAAACAGTAATGGTCCAAAAATACAAGCGACTTTTACTTAAAAACAGTATTTTCATTACAAGCAAATATTACAAGCAAACAAAGTCACGTTCAATAGATGTCACAGGGACGAAGACCCATCAGTACAGAGAGCAGAAACAAGACAACACAACTAACATCATAACACCTTCACATATGTGACTCAACTGTACACAGAGTACTGACAGAAAAGTACAAGAATAATTCATGAATACATACATACCTCTGCACCCCCAAGAGTTGGCCAGTCATCTACATCTGAGAAGTCACTTGCCTGCAAGGGTACAAGAAGAAGTATCAGTTTTGTCTGCCATGCTGCGATGTGTAGCATATTTTAAATAGAACTGTCCATCACGGTTACATTTATCTTACACCTTCCCCCACCCCAAAACCGAAATCAATGGAAAGAAAGATATTAAAAAACCACCAAGTCATGGTTTTCAAAGACATCAACAACAATTTCCCAGCAATATCTGTGAAGGGATCTTAGATATTCAACAATTACCCACCAGATTAACAGGTGCAGTGTACCATCGTATTTTGGTAATGATTTACCAGTACTATTGGAAGATTTACCTCTTCGTCATCAACACATGCAGTTCATGCATGGTGAGGCACTTCATTTTCTCTGCATTGCCAGTCAGCACCTGAACTTTCAGTGAACAGTCAATGGGACATGTACACCCAGTCAACTGGCATGCACGATCCCCTGATCTTAACCCTCTGGATTCTTGGCTGTGGGGACACCTGAAGACCTTGGTGTATTTAATGCTGATCAATAACTTACAAGTATTACTGCAACGAGTAGAAAATGCATGTCAGGAGAATCGAGTGAAACCAAGAATTTTCGACAATGTGCGTACCTCTGTGTGACGACATACTAAAACCTGTCTTGAAATGCATAGGACATCTGCTGTAGAGATGACATGAACATCGCCCATATCTCAGCAGGCACTGGTTTTTGGACATACACATATGTTGAGTACTATATGCCCTTAAAGCCTATAACCCTTCTTTAGAACCCAGCATTTGGGCATCTTTCATATTCTCTTTGACCTGCCAGCTGCATTAAAATGTTGCAACAAGTCGTTAAACTGCTGCAGCAGGCAACTTTAATTTTTAAGAAAATTGCTATTTCAAGCGCAATGTACTTACAATACATACAGCAATCACAAGATTGCAGCGATACAAACCCATTATCCCTAATAAGACTGTTATGTATTCTTTCCAGTATGTCTTTCCAGACAGGTTATGGGGCCCACCCAGTCTCCTATCCAACTGCTACCGCGGATAAAGAGGCCGAGGCGTGAAGCTGACCATTCACCTCTAACTAATAACGAATGAAAGAATACATGGGTCTACACATCCACTCCCCCATACATCTTCCATGTAATGCTTAATTATTTAACAAAAGGGACAACTTTACTGATTTGGCCTTTGTTCGAATTTGTTTTTGTTGAAAGCGGTACCGGGCGATAATGTGCGAAGTCAGTGTGAGCCTGTTTATGTATGACGATTTGCTCGCTTAATTGTGAATAATCAACGAAGAATTCGCGTAATGAAGTGTCTGGTCGGGAGCATAATTAGCAAGGGTTTAAAATTTAAACGCGAATATCCATTTCCAATTAGTGATGAAACTGATGTAAAGACTGTCTGATATACATTGTGTAAGACCGTTTTCTCAATAAGTAATGGCAGGAGAAATGACATAAATACATTCGTGCAGACAAGCACAAGAATCAATGGCTGAATCGGGCAAAATTCTGTTTTTTGTGTGTGGGAGAAACCACTGGCGATAAGGAATTTGACCTAGCAACAAGCGAAGGAACATTCTCTTTCCACGCTGTCGCTTGCTTACAACCAAAGTTTCCAATCGATAAATTGTACTTAGACAATAATTAGGTTATATGGTAGTGCCGGGGACAAGAAAATGTGGATCTATACATCCACTCCCCCATACGCCTTCATGACTTAGTGCTTAAATTCGTTGAGCACAGGAACAACTTTACTTTTTTTTACCTTATCTGAAGCAAAGTTCACACATGCAGAAACCAAAGTTTCAGCTATTGTGGTGAAGTCCTTGCTCCACTATCTATCAATCAAATAAGAGAATGTGACGATGCCAAATTTATTTCGTACTGGCTACAGCATCTAATCATTAACACACTATACTAACTGTCATTTTGGTGAAATTACTTTGTTCCACAGCAAGGACCAACAACCGCTAATTCTCGACCTGACAAACTTGTCCGGTGAATCTTCTACACACTTAAACCGAGCACACGGTATGTGTTCTCGAAGAATTTATTGTGGCATGCAGAACCGTTGCTAGGCGGCGACCGCGAGATAGGCGACTGTACAGCGGCCCGCAAACAAGAGGAATGATGTTTTCTGCGTGGTACGCTATGCAACAAACGAACAGCATTACTAGAACGATGTTCTCTGTGCGGTCGGTGCCGAGATGTTATAAGGGGGGCAGCTGCATCAATGACTTAATTGCGGGACAGTCGCCAGCCGGCAAGAGAGTGAGCATGAAAGCTGATGACACTGTTGGGATCAGTCACAAGGCAACGACTGTGAAGCTACAGCAGACAGAATAATCAATACGTATTGTAGTGAACTGAAGAGTGTGTGAATTAGCGATGGCGCTATAGTTACTTGTCGTTACTATTTGTAAGCGCCCAACAAATCCAATTACAAATCAAAACCACGTTTAAAGTCACTCATAAACGTTGACAATATTACTGGTGTGGGCTGCGGAGCATACACACTGCACAATGCCGTGCAGACTGCTTACCGATGGACACAGAAAATACTGTCGGCAAAATACACGTACAAGCATATCAGCATTCCCACCAGGCGTGTTCAAACACTGAAGGGCCTTGTGTTCTCGTTGACGTGAAACATAAGAATATACTCGGCCATAATAAAATGTTATGGCATTCTCTGATGCCTGTTGCTAAGAGGTTCGTGGTTGTGGATCGCCTCTTGTTTCATATTTCTTATCAACTGGGATGTGCCCCACCATCTTCAAGAAATGGTTTGAAAGTAAAACGCAGTTTCTGAGTCTGATCTTTCTACAAAATTAGCTTGAGATGTTTCAAGCTTGTATACAGGAACCTGAAAGAGATAACATTTTAGCAGAGAAATGAAAAGCATAATTGATGCCTTGCTGGTGAAAGCTGAAACCAGATAAGCTAGTAAATTCCGAGCTATGCAATAAAAAAATTCTTGTTGCGTTGAAAGACGCACGCGATGTAAAATCGCAGCAATTTCGCTCCCATTTCGGTGGGTTTTATGGCACAGCAACAGAATATATTACATATTGAATTAATCCATTTGACGATTTGAAGTGATTCACGCCCAGGAAGACGTTCATAAGCCATCTGAATTTATAACAACATAATACGAAAATAATCCTTAGTGAATCAGATGACGAAGCTTGACTATTTGATGGATACTGTTGGTGTTTCAAACATGTCGAGGGGATACCAGATATCTGGAACGAAAAGAAACTAACAGAGACGAACGCTGGTAAGAAATATTTCGCCATTTTAACTAGGAAGATATACACTTCGAACATTACCAGACTCACAGAATTCTCCTATCTCTGCCAGGAACAAATGCAGCTGTGGAAAGGGTCCCTATTCTTTGCTTCCTGTTTTGTTATCGTGGGGAAAGCGTGTTTTTACTGGTGAATGCCTTACGGATGGATCAAAGAAACAGGTTAGAAATGTCCACTGTGAAATCATTAGTTCTAGTGAAGCATCGCTTTTGTAACTATAAATGCACAGCATTTCGAGTTTCTCTTAATTCACTGCAAGAACAGATACCCATTACCGCGAAACACATTTCACCCCTGCAATACCAACACAGATGGAGAAGTGCCCGTGACACACACCTCCGTTTCAAAAGCTCTACTTTATTTTACAAGTAATATCAGTTTACGATTCATTCCTAAAAAATGTATCGCATTTCCTCGTGACTGGTGTTTTTTCTCTCCAAGTGTTGTTTATTTTAGATCATTATTTCAAGATTATCGTTTTCGAAATTCTGTGCGCCCTCAACTAATTTTGCATATATCTTCCCATTTCGTAGTTAATTCAAGCGTTTCTTCCACTTGTAGCCAACAAAAATGAGTACGCGTGTACTAACACCCAACACCCATATGACTGATCGACAAGAAAGTTACGAAAACATGGGATTCCAAGACCACTACTGAGTACACATCGCTGTAGCAAACAGCGTCATGGTACACACTGCCGTGATGATCTTTTCTTCAAACAGAAACTAACAACGCATTTAAGAATACCTTGCAAACAACAGGACCAACCGGAGCCTGTGTCCCTTTACAAACTCTATGAACGAAATATTTGTTTATTGTAATGTGACATGACGACGCTAGTGTTTAATAAGCCATCCACTGCTACGCAAAGGCAAAATGAACGCGTTTCCGCTGCAACAAACACGAAAGCACTGGACTTGCATATAATGCAAAAGGAAAAATATTCAATAGCATGCTACATGTGTCATACGTATACTTGATAAAAGGCCAAGCATATTCATAAGAGACAGCCCCATCCTCTTGTCGGAGAGGCTGTTAAGTAAGGACTATGACCTCAAGGGTTCAGTTAAAAAAAAAACTTTGGTCGTGTTCCTCAAGGGGCATGACGAAATGGCTGGCGGTAAATCACCAGTCGTAAAATAACTCTGAACTGTAAAATGTAGGGCATCCCTGCCCGGAGGCGGGTTCGAATACCTCCACCGTAAGCCTGATAGTCGTAGGAGGTGACGAAAAGAGAACCCAGTGCGTAGGTGTATAGCTGGGCCACCCTCTTCCTGGGGGATATAAAAACGGGGGCCTGGTCTTCAACGTTGAGGGTAATTCAGATCTGAGACAGCAACATGTGGTCATGAGTCCCGCGGGACTCGGGCCCAAGAATGGCTGCGCTGGCAAGGGTTAGCAGCAACTGTTACAGCCTGTTACAGGGATAGCTTTACATTTTACTTGTTCATATCCTGTACCCCTCTTCTTTACTAACTTCGCCGACAAGCGGCGGTCGCTCGGTCGGTATAGTTCGCTTGCGGACTCAAGCCATGCAGTTTCTTTTTTGTAGCCCTCTTCTACCGAACTGGCACCAACATGAAAGGGGTACAGCGTATATCACTGATCATACACGTAATAGTGGGCTTCGCCGACAAGGGGCGGTCGCTTGGTCGGTATAGTTCGCTTGCTGACTAAAATCACGGAGTTCGTTGTTTTTAATAGTGGTTTACAAACTGCAATCTAAGACACACTGATGCTGTGGAATGAGCAGAAATATGTCTAGTAGTGAATTTATACAGAAACTGTTGTATCGTCAATTACAAGAAATAATCTTCAACAAGAATGATACTCAAATTAGGCACTTACACGCTGATTGAATCTCCTGCGATCACGTGGAGCTCTCACTACAGTTGGTTTCACAGTGTTCACGCTTCCATTTTCTGTAACAAAACGGAAAGTATGCATTAAGAAAACTAGTTCATTCCACTATCAAATTAACAGCAAATAAAGCCATGCACACATACTACTGGGCTTGACAGCATTGACATTTGTTAGTGTCGAGAAAGACCGCGCCATAGGTCAAGCGGTTAGTCGCTGGCTTCCCACCGCGGCGCCCCGGGTTCGATCCCGGGTCTGGTCAAGTGGGATTTGTGGTGGACAAAGTGGCGCTGGGACAGGTTTTCTCCGAGTACTTCGGTTTACCTGCCTATCTTCATTTCACCAATTGCTCCACAATCACCCTCAGGCCACAAGTGGCCGCAGTACAAGAGACTTAGTCCTACCCCACTAGCATGAAAAAAAACTTAGTGTCGACAAAAATACTGCCACACTCCAACAATGACAATTTAGAACACTACTGATAACATGCAAACCTCGCTGGCAAGCTGAATTATAACGCATGACAACAGGTTCCTCTTATTGCGGTTGCATCTAAACATACGCAACGATTTACATGCCAGCACCTAGTTAATTTGGACATTCACAAATCCATTTTTCAGGAAAAATCTCTGGCCCATTTCCTAACTTTACCGAGTACTAAAATATAATTTATCTACTCTGGAATTTCAACAACAAACTGAAAACGTGCTGGACATTTTAGAAACGATTTTGAATACCAACTTTCTGTTTCATCGTGACCGTAAGCAATACATACCAACAACTACAACCACGCCAATTTGTTATTTTCAGAAGATAGTTATATCCAAACCTGCCGATGAATTACGTGCAGTAAATACACAGATAACTGCCTCATAATTTGGCATAAAACTTTTCCGATAGAAACAAAAAAAAATGCCTCCCCAGGTACAGATCATACTGAGAACAAAATATGCGTCAGTAATAAAACACTGAACAAGTCAATACCTTCAAATAACCGAGCTGCATAATACCACATGAATGTGAAGTGGGCACATCAACAAAATTTATATAGCAACTGAAGCAATAAATCAGATTATTATATCTTCATCAGTGCAAAAACTTTACAAATGTTTGGCAGGACCTGTGATGGTATAAGGAAATAAAGCCTGAACAATTAAAAAAAGCTCATGACAAAAGATTAAGAAATCAAATTTACTACAAGACCTGCCGATTATACACTACTAAATCATAAAGGAAATGATGCTTTAGAAGGATTAAAATTTCGTCAATCAATTGGAAACAAGTATGAAGAATGGAAAACAACAGAACAGGGAAAAAGGTTTAAGACGGGAGGGGATCAGGAAAACCACGGAATGAATAATAGTACCTTACGTCAACGATGATAACGTCCATAAATAGGAAAGCTAAAAACAAGGTAAAGTTGTCCCCATGCATAGCTAAGTAAACACTACACCGTGAAGACACAGTAGAACTGCAAACTATTTGACCAAGTTCAGCACCCAACTACATGACCAAGTTCAAATAAACTTGGAATGGAATTCTACAATTTCTTGATTTTTGTTACGTGTTAAGGGACACTGTAGCTACGGTAACACAAAATATGCTTCAACGTGGAACGAGGTCGAATATCGTCTGGATATTTTTCGTGCCAAGGGAGCCCATACTGAAATTCAGTGAGAAAATTATATACTAAGATAAAAAAAAAACTCCTTGATACTTTCCCTTTGTAATGGTGTAACCCATAAATGTATATAATACATGTTCTCTGAGATATAATTATTTTGGATACCTTTCATCCAGACACTCTGTATTATTACCACATCAAACTAAGTTTTTATCTTATTGTATGGAATATGTATAAGCAAAAATGATTTCTTATAGTATAATAGGTATAGCGACTGGCTACGGGCTGAACGGCCTAGGGGTCGCAGTTCGGGTTCCGGTAGGGGCCACAGCTTTCTCTTCTCTACCAACCATATCCAAGGGGTACCGGGGGGTAAAGCGGGAGAAGCGTGAAGATGAACATTCACCTCTATCTAGTGCTGAGGTCAAAAATTGTGCACCTATACCTTCACATTCATGACATAGTGTTTAACTGCACAATTAAGTACAGGGATAACTTCACCCATTTTTGATACCAAATAATTACAACTTTGATCTTAGGCCCCCCATACACACACAGTTTGGCCTTCCGATCGACCTTACAGGCAAAACTGTGACAGTTTACCCCCTCCCTTTCCTCCCCATACACGCGCAGTTAAAGCAGCAGGCTTCATGCCACAATCACGGTCTTCCAGCCTATAATGTTGAGTCACACACGTCACGTGCTACGGTCCTGCAGGCAGAACTGACGGACTGACGGGTTTTCCACAGGCCAACAATCCAAACGATTGGCCGGCCGGCCACACTACACACGTCAGTTTTGCCTTTCAGTCTTCAACTATGCAGGCCGAACTGGAGGCCAAGGTGTGTGTGTATGGGGGCCCTTAGAGAGATGAGATGGGATGGTATGTATTGGATTGTTCTGGCTCAGGATAGGGACCAGTAGAGGGCTCTTGTGAACACGGTATTAACCTTCGGGTTCCATAAAATTTTGGGAAATTCTTGAATAGCTGCAGAATTGGCGGCTCCTCAAGAAGGGCTCAGCTCGATCAGTAAGTAATAAACACAACTTTACAGCATCATAAAGGGGGCTCCAAAAAAGTACTATCTTTGATAGTCAATATCTTTGGAACAAAATGACATGTAGTTACAATTCTTGCGCGGAGAGTGTCATTGTATGTGTTCGAAGTGACCACCATCAGCGGCTAGAAAGCGTCGATGCCGCCGAACTCCTGAGCGAACTACGGCTGTCAGTGTGTCCGGTGTGATGGCTGCACACGACGCTTTGATGGTTTCTCGTAGCGCATTCAATATAGCCGGCTTTTGTCCATAAACCTTTCGTCCTTCACGGTTCCCCATAGGTAGAGTCGAGAGGTGTTAGGTCTGGAGACCGTGGTGGGTACTCAGTAGCACCTCTTCGACCTATGCATCGTCCAGGTAGTGTCATCCAAATATGCCCTGACATCTCGATGGTAGTGAGGTGGAGCACCATCTTGATGTAGGTAAAATCTCTCATCTCCAAACAGCTCTCGAAGTGTTGCAACACCACAGAACTGGAAGCTGGACTTGTTACTATCCGTGGTCACCCAGATCTTTGCTTATGCACATCATGAACAGTACCGTCGGTTTCAAATTTGTCCCGAATACGGGCAATTGTTCGACGTGTTGGTGGCTGAGTTCCAAACTCATTCTGCCATTGTCGTTGTACCTCTTTAATGTTTTCGTACTTCCAGTACCACTTCAATACAGCCTTGCGTTGCTCAAAGAACCTTTTAGCCATTGTTGCTGTCTTCTGCTCGCAGCGCGCACGCGGCACGACACTCACGTGACTCATGTGACCTTCACCATCTGTTGAGAAGACACTACACTACCGCGCAAGAATTTTAACTACATGTCATTTTGTTCCAAAGATATTGACTATCAAAGAGTGACTACATTTTTTGGACCCCCCTGTAGTTATTCGTTCTTTTCATTCCATCACTCACAAATTCAGGAACTCACTAACCTCCAGTGAAAGCGTCTGAACTGTACCTTACACAAAGGCCGATAAGTGGCCTTGCGGGACTCGAGCCACTTGGCATGAACACGGCTACTACAAGACCCCACCCAACAAGCATTACTCAACAAGTAACTCGTGGTGAAACACTGCTTGAGGGTTAAACGGATCGGGAGGCTCAATAATCATAACTGTTCAATTAAATGGATCATAACGACACCGATCTTCATCTTCTTTAATCTAAGTCTTCAAAATAAAGGTCAAGTACTTATGTTTGTTTCCGGGGAGGAGTACTTCCTGCATCGCTAGATACGGTTTTCCCTCGACCTTGAACTACGAAGTCCACGCCTCCGGTATTTCCAGAAGACCCGGCACGACAAAAATATACCTCCCACATACAGTGGTGCGGATTTCATTTGTTACTGTGTCAGGAATGCCAACAACATGGAAACACAACTTCGAATAATTTTCACAGAAGTGCAGTGTTTGGACGATTTTGTAGACATCATGCCTGTAAGCCGCTGTGGCAAAACACGTGGGCCTACCACACTATTACCAGCAATCCCTGCCCACACACTAATGCTGGACTCCTGCCTGTATCTACGCATCATTCTTACGTCTCACAAATTAAATGTTTCCAGACAGACACTGATATGGATATCTTTTTCTTGTTTTGGTATGTGGAACAGATACACAAATTCTGTCCGTACATTTTAGTTACACCCTGTACAGTATTTACACACAACTTCAATAACAGCCTTGCATTGCAGGAACAAAGTTGGCATTTCTACAGTTAAGTAGTGTGCAGAAACGAGCAGAACACTCTCCAGCAGTTACTTAGAGAGTGAAAGCAATGCAAACTAAGAACTTTAAGCTCGCGGCTGGCACTATTCCCCATTCAATCCTGACGTCCAAATTAGTTACGATGAGGTCGTTGGAAACAAAGTGCCAACAACTGCAGGTCGAAGTCCGTACTCAATGTCAGTGACACAAATGCCCAAACGAAATCCACTTCGGCAACAAAATCCAATATTCAGCGACAATTGAAGTCCTGGCAATGAATCCGTTCCTTAAGAAACTCGAATCGGTCAACATCACCAAAGCCTATTTCAATGGCGTCTCTAATATCCAACAGTATGCTTTCAGTTTCTGCATGGTCAAAGGTATCTCGCGAAAATCCGTAATGCAATCTGTGTCCTTTCTCCCATCACAACTTCATCGCTCCAACGACAAATTGCATCGGTCGAATAGGTAGCTCTCCGGCTTCGTATTGGGGAGGTACTGGGTTCAAATTTCGCCTAGGGTATCGGTTCTGCAACGGGTTTTCGCGGTTTCCTCACTGCTTCCACAAAAAAAAAACTCCGTGATTTTAGTCAGCAAGCGAACTATACCGAACGAGCGACCGCCGCTTGTCAGCGAAGTTTAGTGCCAACTTTTGCGGATAGAGGGTGTCGCGTGGTCAGCACAACGAATCCCCACGGCAGTTAATTTCAGTTTTCTAGACCGGAGCCGCTATTTCCTTGACATAGCTCCACAAACTGACGAAAAATCTCACCTCAGGCAACAAAGTCTTCCGTTGAAATAATATGAGACTACTTATTTCAACGCAAAATTGTCGAAGCTATCCACAGTGTCATATATAAACCCTAAATACAAACGCAGGTGAACCTCTACCGAAGTATACGGGGTTACAGCCAAAAATAACACAAGTCACCGCCTTCCCGCCTCAACTCACAAGCCTTCAAATTTATCGGGGACCTAAATACTATGGCGATGATCAAATCAAGAAGATGAAATAGGTGGGAAAAGCAGCAGGCATGGAACAGAAGAAAAATTCATACAGCTTTCTGGTAGAAAACCTGAAGAAAAGAAACCACTTGGGGGCCCAGATGTCGATAAAAGGATACTATTAGAACGGATTATACAGA
Source organism: Cryptotermes secundus (assembly GCF_002891405.2). Taxonomy (NCBI): domain Eukaryota; kingdom Metazoa; phylum Arthropoda; class Insecta; order Blattodea; family Kalotermitidae; genus Cryptotermes; species Cryptotermes secundus. Next base: position 306,444 of record NW_019738880.1, read on the forward strand.
AATATGCAAGCAGCAAATTACTGATTCCTAGGACGGGGCGCGAGTGTAAAATGGATTCGTTTGACTCGAGGCAAGGTCCCATGGCGGACTCTGTGAACACGGTAATGATCCTCTGTGTTGATTACAAATGCTGGCAATTTGACTAGCCGAGCAACTATCAGCTTGTTACGAAGGGCTCTCTGGTACATAGCGTTAGTTCTCCAGGATCTAAAACCATACATCATTTCATATCGTGTATAAACTATCGCTAAACAAATTCGAACGTCCGCCGTGTTAAATTACTCACTAAAGGAATTTAAAAAAGTATGAGACTCATGGAAACCGACTAATTTGCTCAAAAGTTAAAGTGGAAACAGCACAGACACTTATCATTATCTCATAAACCTACGTTTCGTCCCTTAACAAAGGAACACAGGCTACGAACGCTCAAGTATGAACTGTCACACTCCAATCACAGACGTGAGAACCTGAAATCAAACAAAAGCTTCTATTTTGTATTTAGCAGTGCACGTCTGGCCGTTACGTCAGCTACGAAAATCAACCTCACATACTTTTCAAAAGCCACATTTAAGTGCGAACGGCAGGCTATAAAATGAACCGACTTTTTACGTCATCACTGTGCTTAATTACGCACCATAAAACGAAGATACATAGGGAGTGGCGGTTTAGTTCCACATATTCTTAAACTTGGCAGACGATGATCAGCGGTTTCACATCCTGACAGCTTTACCTCCGGGTAAAAAACCCCAGGTACCCACTCCTCCATGTCTTCACGGCGCAGTACTTAATTAGACAAGCACAGGGACAACTTTACTTTATACCCCCTTTTAACTGAAAAAAAAAAGACTTGATCGGTCCCACAGCAGGTCTTTACGCGGTAAAGAACCAAGGACTCGAATATAGATTTCCCTGGTCTTGGCCTACGGTCTCAGCTACGACGACTCCTAATCTATTCTGCAAGGTTAGCTAATCACACTTCTCCATTGTCTTGCAAACTGGATTCACAGGTTCTGTATTCATAAAAGTTAGCCGTATGAATATTATCAAAGTTGAGCACATAGGACTGAAAATTGCCGTCTTCTGCGATGTGGAACGGTGGTCGGTTAGAAAAGGTTTCAACGCTTCGCGGGAGCCTGCTGCCGCCACCTTTCATGCTAAATGATTAGCATGCATTGATTAAGAAGCTGGTAAAGTATGCTGAACCGTAACAGTTAGGTAACCAGTCACGTTAGTCGTTGGCTTCCCACAGCGGCGGCCCGGCCATGTAGGATTTCTGGTGGACAAAGTAGCTTGGGGCAGGTTTTCTCCGTGCATTTAAACTTCCCCTCCCAATCTTCATTCCACCAGTCACCATCATCTATCTATCATCTATTATCTGGGGCTAGTACAATTGGCCACAAGTGGCCGCAGTACCAAGTGCACTCAGTCTTACATACTAATAATAAGTCGCATTGGCCAGACAAGGTACTGTCTTCCCACGATACTGAAACGTCAAGACTACGCACAAGATACAATCGTGGAAACTGGTTCAAGCTTCACTTGCATTCGGGAGGTGCCCGGTTCCTAACTCCGTTGGGACACAGACATCTATGAATGAGGGGGTTTCGTTGTATTCTTTAGTCTCTCATGCAGAACTCGAGGATGGCACCTTGAAGTAAGCGACGGCCGTTTCCTTCCTCAGTCCTTCAAATTCATCATTCATTAATCACAACACTGGATGGTGTATGGTCTCAGCTGACAGCGTCATTAAATGAAGTGTAAAAACGAGTTCTATAAATAACTAATTGCCTACATTCTTTTCACCACAATTTGTGTATCAGAGCTGACAAGCAGGGAAAACACCTCTGTATGTATACGTAACTAAAGCTGTTCCTGTGCTTATATTATTAAGCGCTACATACATCATGAAGGTGTATGGCAGAGTGGATGTGTACATCCACATCTTGACTTCGGCACTAGCTGGAGGTGAGTGGTTTGCTTCCCGCCCAGGCCGCTTTACTCCCGGCAACCATTAAATAGGAAATTTGGTGGACCCCAGAGCCGGTCTGGACGACGTCGAGAAAAGAACCTACTCGACTTGAACTCCGACCCCTCGGTCGTCCAGCCCGCAGCCAGTCGCTATACCGCCTACGCTATTACGTAATGAAGCAAATAATATAATACATCTTGGTGTCGGTTTGTTATTCAAGTAATATTATTACCGCAGCAGTGAGTGGCTGCGATGTTGGTATTATATTGTATCTTCATGTACATGATGTACTTACTAATATCATGACCAAAAGTTGAAGGGGGACACATAGACACAAAGCAAGTGATCACATAAACCTTTTTTTTTCAAAACAAGGAAAAACATGATAAAAACGAATGATACGGAAACATGATGTAAATTGGACAGCATCGCCTTGTTTTCGAAATTAAAAATTTTCACATAGCGTTTCACGAAGATAGCTAGTTCACAAGTCAATCTGCATACAGGATGCTTGCATGTGAGTGTTAACTTTCCCTGCGTAATAAAGACCATGAAGACTCAGAAGTAACTAATCGGACTCTTATTTCAGAGGCTAATCCTGGGTGGAAACCGCTTAACATGACGGGTTTTGCTGTCCCTCTAGACAAATGCCCCAAAAATGTTTAAGCAGGCCGATGAGTTACCCCCATAACCCTTCTGTCTTGCTTGATACACTCAACACCTGACGGCGTTAGGAGTGGGTAACATTCCTGCTTCGTGTTCGGAAGGTCTCGGATAAAAATCTTCGCATGGACACGGCTATCTTGCGCGGCAAATACCAAGACTAGGATATTACCTAACATTAGGCCACGACCACTTCCTTCCAATTCATCATTCATTATCGACTAACCACCACTGAACGCTATTCAGTGTCGTTAAATAAACCATTACAAGAAGTTCTGGGAACAATCGTTACTGAAACTACACGGATCCCAAAGCGAACACGGCGTCCAACAGTTTTTCTATTTTTGCGTATGTACTCGTTGCCATGGGAACGTGTTTATCTAGCCGTTGTCTAGCAACGACTGCGATACACAGGCACACAGAAAGCAGGGTGATTTTATAAGCTTTTCATTTTTAAACAAAGAAAATAGGCTGAAAAATAGAATCGATAATATGTAACCTCCGCAGCTAATACGGCGCCGTAAAATCGGCCCAAAATAAAAAATGCTCGATAAAATCTAATCTTTATTTTGGCTTTCGGTAAACAACAAAATGCTACTGAACACGTACGTCATTCTTCAGTATTCGAGATAAAATTGTGTTACGCCAAAGCGAAAGTCAGAATTGTACAAACACATTTAATCGATTAATTCCCCCCGACCTAGATAGGAAGGGCACAGAATTAATTCTTAAGACTTGTTTTTGTGCTGTTGCCGTCTAAATGAAGTAAACACAAATGACAAATTCCGTGCTGCATAACATCTGACATCTAGCGATACAAATACGAATTTCAGCATTCCGCCTACTACACTGCACAGTATCATAATACGGAGAAAAAGACGTAATCGCGGTCCAGCGGGTAACACTCCTATTTATATCCGAAAGGTAAATGGTTCAAATTTCAACTGACAGGCCGGATATTCTGAGGAGTCCCACGGGTTCAAATTTGTGTCCGATTCGATCTCAGACCTGACAAAATATCCAGAGTTTCATGTAATTCACCCCATTCCCTCCAGGCAAATGTACCCCAAACTAGATCATGGCCACTTTCTTCCACATCTTACCAATTTACTATCATCCTACCATTCTACGATACGTAAAATGTAGCCACACTGTGGCTCTCGAGCCGCGTCACCTCTGTTGCACAGCCTGAGCTGCTTTCCACTAAGAAATAGTAATATGGCCATTGCTAGACAACGATTCAGTACATACGTTCCAGTGAACACGCAACAATGGGAGCTATGTTCTCTGTGGACCATGCCAGAGCTTGTTGCTAGGCAACGGAGCTGTAAACACGCATCCCTAACATGTGTTTTCTACGTGGTCCGTGCTGCGGCTATATAACGAGAGTCTGCTTGTAGATGGATGAGATTAGAGAATTAGAACTGGAGAATTGGGTGGCGTTCTGGATGCTCGGCAGTCCAAGGTGATTGAGCAAGAAATGGCAAGATGACCTCCTAGTGATTTAAAGTAATAGTTGCTACGAAACGGATAGCGTGTCCTAGGGATTTGTGAAGCGGGTATATTAGCGGTAACGCTGTAACTGATTGTGATTAAAAGATTGTATACGAAGATGTTAATAAATCCCATCATCCAATCCACAGCCCGTTATTATTCGTCACGGAAGCCCAGACACGTGACAAAATAAATATCCAACGGGTCACAATCCCAACTCGAATGCCAGCATCTCGATATGCCGCATAATTTCATGGCGGCATTACATTAGTATCTGTTCGGGTATCGGGAGTCGTTTCCTCGGGGATAATGCGGTCGGGGCGTGAAGCTGACCACTTACCTCTGTCAGGTGGGACCTGTACCTCCACTCCGTCACATATCCTCGGGGCGAGATGCTTAATTAAGCACAACTCTACCTTTAATTTTTTAATGGAAGAACGGAATATGTAGCATTGGAGATGCTGACTAAGAAGAGCATTGTCTTCTGAGATGTGGCGCTGCGAAATGTGGTAGAATCCTTCCTCTGTCAAAAGATAACATTCCCATCTGCAGACGCTGTACAACTCTGAGTCACAGGGCCCTTGGGTAACGGTTGTTGAAGCTGAATACGTAAGGGGAGTGGAGGTATAGCTCCACTATCCATGACCTCGACACTAGTTAACAGTGAGTTGTCAGCTTCACGCCCCGGACGCTGCATCGCCTGGGAAAGAGCCCCATCTGACCACTGCCTAGGAGGCTGGGTCTGGACGCTGTGGAGAATATCTTATCCTTGCAGGGAATCGAAAGCCGGCCATCCAGCCCGTAACTATATCGACTGAGCTATCTCGACTCCCAAGGTCCTTGTGTTTCGCGCGCTCTACGGGGTGTCCTCTGCTCGGACCACTTCCACATTTCTTGCGTTGCTCTTAGCCCGTGCAGGCTGAAGCCTTGTAATGGGCCCATCCCCCATGCAAGGAGTCCTGAACTGGGGCATGTGAGCTGGCGCAATGCCTAAAACTGAAAAATATAACTAGGATATCTGGTGCTTATGGCAGTGACCATAAAGAGAACCAGCTTCTGGGAAGTGACGCGAAGCTTGGCTTACTCTTCAACCCTGAAGATGTGAGCAGTAGGTTCCTCTAAAACATCGGTCAACATCCACCAGGCCATAAGGCGTCGCACCGAACACAGTACCTTTCTTGAAGACACAATCTTCAGGGTTTTCTCCGAGGACCTCGGTTCGCCCTGCTAATTCTCGTTCCTCCGACTGCTCCACATTTATTAAAGGTTCGGCCACACAAAGCGCTACGCTATGTTCGCTACGTACGCTGTGTACACTCTGCGATGCAGCTAACATAGGGAACATAGCGTACGTAGCGTACGGAAGTCTGTGTGGCCAGTCACATTGGCAATAAAGGAACATATTTTTCTGTTCGTATAGCGAACATAGCGTACGTAGCGTGCGTCGCGTACGTAGCGCTGTGTGGCTGAACCTTAACCCTATAACCCGACGCTATTCAGCCTAGATTCTGACAGCGTCGTCATATAACCTTTAAAAATACGATCGAAAAATCCTACAACGAAGTGACGCTGGCTGCGCTTCAACTGTTAAGGTCAATACAAGGAGTCAACCTACAAGAAAACAAACAACAGTGAAAGGAGGCGAGTACTTTTAATTGCGAATGCTGTCACGCGGTATGTGTTTAGTCATACTAGTTTATGTTTGTGGTGGGACACGTGGTAGCGTAGTTGATAGAGGTACGCTACAAGCCGGAATGTAGCGGGTTCGGTTCCCGATGAGATCACTGGATTTTTCAATTGACCTAAACCTTCCAGACGGACTATGTTCCTGGGTTGAATTCAGCCGCTAACGGAAAAGGTACCAGAAACCTTCCAGGGACTAAAGGATGGCCTGCGCGTAAGGCAGACCTCACAGCCATCTGTGAGCCGACTGTCTAGAACAGGCATGTCAAACTCAACTTGTACAGAGGGCCACCTCAGCCCTATAAATAATAGTCCAGGGCCGCACTTCAAAATAGAAATATACATTAGATTCTGATACAAGGAAATTTAATTCTATTTATTATTTAGGAATAATTTCAATATAATTACCTAAAGTCACATATCTTACAGTTTTAAAAAGCAAGAGAATGTCATTTTTTGACAAGTATCAAACAGCTTTTCAATATGTAAAAAGAGAGATTACACACGAAATTATGTTAGAAATAGCAGAACATTGAATTTCCTGCAGCCTGCTAATTTATGTCTGCGTGAGACTTCTTGTCTTCTTGTCTGTTGGAAAATTGTCTTTATAAAAAATATTTCACTAAAATTTTAATATTGATTTTAATATCAATTAGCTCCAAAAGTTGAGGGGCCGCACTTTGTGGCTATGGGGGCCGCATGTTTGACACGGCTGGTCTAGAAAATGTGGGAGCCTCGACGTCTCACAACCCTATATGCCTCCACGGCCTGTTACAAGGATAGCTTTCCTTTTACTTCTTTTTTTATCTGGGCGTGGGGCTAACGACCCCACCCCAGAAAAATTTACTGTTACGAAACCATGGAGGTGGCCAAGACCCACACAAGGTTGTAGCTCCAGTGAATAAAAAGACGAAATCTGCTTCTTTTCTTATTTTCCCCTTGAGTTCGTATCCAGTTCTCTCCTACAGCGAGAGCAGATCGTGACCTGACGGTACGATTGGAGTGGGCTATTAAAATTTGAATTCAAGATCTTAACAAATTAACCATTTGAAGACTGAATTTCTTATAAATAATATATAAGCATTCAGCTCGTACCTCGTAGGAAACACGTTATATCTCTGCTAGAAAGACCAAGCCGGTTAATGGTGTTAGGGGAAAAATCGCTGTATACTGTGAGAACCATATGAAACACAAAAATACAATCTGTGGGCAGAATGCAGAGATTTAGTTATGTTAAAGCAGGTGGTACATACAGTGATAACTGGATTTCAAAGAGTTAAACCATACGAAATGTAGTCACAACCAAATATAGAGTCGAAATGCCTTCAAGCTTAACGAAAACTAAACATTAACAATATATCATCCTTATTCTAGGAAGGACATTATTAAAATGGATCTCAGAGAAACAGGATGGAGTGGTATGGACTGTATTCATCTGGCTCATTATTATTATTCAGTCATGAACCCCTGGGTTCAAACTAATTGCGAAAGAGTACCTAACATAATGCTGTGATCTCTGATAAACATGGATATTTCCTTGGACAGGTACTCGGGCATGTTTTACACACATAAAATTTGTGTGATACAACAAGGATGACCCTTAAAAACTGAGTAACGGACCGATACAGGTTGTATAAAACTAAGCGCTGATGTCAGAACTAGGAAGGAATATAAATTTTCTCAACTGGTTTACAAATTTCGAAAGAAGAGCAGGAATACTAACGGGTCACTGGCTCTTAACTACTGCCAACAACACAAGGCATATACTTGTTCCTCGATGAACTTTCACGGGTCTCGATCGCAGAAACGAGCAGTAAAGAACGCTGCCATGAGCTTACATTCTTAAGGCGCGTCCACATTACTCGTGCTCGTATGACTCGTTATGCTCGCGAGTAATGTGGACGATATGACAAGTCAGGAGACAAGCAAATTTTATATTTTTAATTTAAAAACTATAGCCAATAAATTAAAATACGACTACATCCTATACATTCATTCATTCATTCATTCATTCATTCATTCATCAGTAATCTGTCAAGACGACAGGTCCACAGTCTCTTCCAAAACAGTTCCTCCACTTGATGCGATCTAGAGCTTTCTCCTTCAAATGAAACATCTGGCATACATGGTATCTCTGGTTTTGGAAAGTGATAATGTGGTAGTTTTTCCATTTGCTTTCCACATCGCAGTACAATAGGCGTTCAAACCACTCTGGTCACGCCTGTTGCTATACGAACTTGAACCATCTCGAGCATTATTTACTCTGTGCTTCAAGTCGCTGCTGATGACGCTGCTTCCGGCATCAGTTTTTGGTGTCTCTCTTCGTCTGATGCCTACCCTTTGACCTGTCCAGCAAGGGAGGCCCTGCCAGTAGCTACGCTACCGCTGGTATAGCTCTCAGGGTCCTTGGCATACTCAAACCCCCTCACCACGATAAGGTGGAGCCACCAACGAGGGGGACATCCTATACACACTACGAGTAAATATACGGATCCTCACGCGCCGAAGCCTGGCGATCAACTGAAGTAGTGTGGACGAAGATTTACGAGCACAAGTAAAAGCCAGACGAGTCTCCGACGAGCACGAGTAATGTGGACGAGCTTTTATGGAAGGCAAAGTAAAGCTTCCTACGAGTAAATAACAGGACATGGGAGAGAAAACATTGCGGAAAATTCACTCATAATCTTTAAGCCCTGCCTAGCCCGGCTGTGTACAGTTTATTTCGAAACAGACTGGAGCAGTGCTTCCCAACAGCTGGGCCCTGGCATTATAGAAAAAACGATTTAACGGACCGCGGTCTCACAAAGGTTGTGACCCTCTGGGCTGCAGGACCTTCTCGTGCACCGTTTCCTCCCCCGTCCTCTCTTTTCCAACCTGCTTTCCTATCCACCTTTAGCATCGGCTCTGGACATGGAGGTAGTAAGTCCTTCACAAAATTTCGGATGACCTTTACCAGACTGCACGGCGTTACATCCCAGAAGTTAGTTACTCTTAACAGTCACTCAAATCCATCTAGTAAGCAACTTCCTAGTAATCATGTAACAATCCACTATCCACACGTCACTATCTGATGACGACGCAAGCTCACGTGTTAAAGACACGTAAACATTGCAAGGACATAATTCCACACTATTCTATCGCCAGCAACCAATTTCACGGGCAATCGCAATTCAATCTAAATTAGGGCGTACGCTGGAAAGGTCGTTCATAGTACAGTTAACCCTCGCTAATTCGGATTCATTGTGGGTCATCCGGATTAAGGGTTAAACCGGATTAGTGAAGCGAAAGGTAGCTCTAAAAGACAAAAAAACTTAGAGGGACAATTTAATGATATAAGTAGTGTTAAGAATTATCACTTCAGAGCCTTTATTTAAAAACTATAAAAAGACAATACATTAATTTATCGATAGAAGACTTCTTTTTGAACGTAATAACGCAGGTTTGGCGAAAATGTCGACTTTTGTCTGAGCAGACAAATCTGCCTTCCTAAATGTCGTATGTTTTAAAGCATGCACTCCACTGTGTGCAGATTTTTTCCCTATTTTTCATATTTCGATCCGGATTATCGACGGTTTATTGTAAGCGGAAGGCGGAATGTAAAGTTCCCGTCGGTGACACAGAAGGCCATTCTGTCGCGGATATAACGACTGCACCCAAGAACGAGTGACATATCGACGTACAGACTGCATACAAAAACTCGTCTAGTTTCTAATTATGTGCTCAGGGAGCAGCTGCCGCAGGTGCCAACGGACTGCAGCCAAACCAGCAGTGTTCCGTCTGAACAATAGACAGACAGTAACAACAGGAGTCAGACCGCCGGGGAGAGGATACCAAAAGGACCCAAGGAACCAGAAATATTCTTTTAAACGCAGGAGAGCTCGGATGAGAGGGAAAAGGTATGATGACTGCCACAGCTACTATATAAGGTAAAAGGTAAAGGTGTCCTTGTGCTTAACTAATAAAAGCACTACGCCATAAAGACGTATGGGGGAGTCGATTCATAAACCCACGTCTTCTTGACCTCGGCACCAGTTTGTGGTGAGTGGCCAACTTCACGTTCAGGCCGCTTTACCCCCAAGGAAAGAGCCTACCAAGGTATCCACTGGATAGGAGGCTGTGTGGGTCCCAGAGCCGGTTGAGACGACATGCAGAAGTGAAAATTCTTGGCCCTACCGAGACTCAAACTCCGAACTCTCGGTCGCACACCCGGCTCTTACATCTAATATATTGTTTCAAAATTACGTTAATTCCATGAAGCAGCAAGCAATTCAGCAGAGAGCCAGCCTGCTTCATGCTTCTTCCTCCAGCGCTAAGCAGCTTGTTCCTCCTTCACTCTTTGCTTCTTGCTTGGCTTATTCTTCAACCCTAAAGACGGGGGTATCAGTTCCGTCTCCAAACTGGACTAAACAGTAATGTTTCTGATTTGTATCCGGGCGGATGAGGGTGCCTCACACCTCCGTCTCTACGATGAAGAATTATAGCGGTCACTTGGAGACAGAAACAATCACCGAAACATATTGTGACGTGCTGCCTGAAAACCGGACTATAAGACATCCACCGATGAGCAATGACGAATGAGAAAACAATGCCTAGGAAATCGTAAGTCTAACAATGGGGTTTCCGCCGTTACAAAGAGGCCAGCAATGTCTAAGCAACGAATTGTTTGAAACAGATAATATGTATTCCCGCGGCAGCAAAAGATTCGTTTGCATAGTAGCGGGCGAAACTGAAACCTTCGACAATGTCGAAGTCTCAAATCTGAGACAGTAAAATACGGTCGCGAGTCCCAAGGGACTCGGACCCGATAAAGACTGCGTTGGAAAGGGCCAGCAGCATATACAAAAGACAGACCCGTCTTCTCGTCAGAAAGGGCGCACCACAGAAATAAGACCGTAACTGTCAAACGGTAATGTTTAATATCTGGTCATGAGCACCAGATGGGACTGGACACCAAGACTTACTTACTGACTGACTGACTGACCGTCAGTCGCAATGTGACTTTGACTTTGAGACCAGTTAGTTCGTATCAGACGAGGGACCAGTCAGTTTAGCTTTGACGGGAGCTAAGGACAGTTGAGCTCCGAGCAGAGCTGAAGACATTTCACCGAGATTAGCGATGCGAGAGTGTATAACTTTGAAGAGGAAACGTCCGAAGACGTTATAAGTGCGAATTTGTATTTGTGAGTGTAAAGAGGGATCGTCCAGTAAATATTCGTCCAAATCCGAGACCCACAAAATTTATTGACACGTTGCCTAGAAAACACGCGACAATATCCTGTCCTCGCAGCAACCAGATTAACATTAATAATACAAAGAGTCGTTGAGCTACAAAGTTCCCACCTAAAAACTGCTCGCAAATCCCTAGCAACAAGCTACCAACACCTTGTGCGTCTATTTAACAAACTATTATGTCACATTCCATATGTGCAAACACGTCTGTCGTTTAGCCAACTATAGTTCCTAACCGCGAAAAACAGCAACTGAGCAAACTTAACCACTCACACGGAAACTGATTCGGCATCTGAATGTAATGGTCTCGCTTCCTACTCGCAACCAGTGCGTCAGGTAAGGCTAGGCGGGCAAACACCCCGTGATATCACTGGAACATATCCACAGACACTAACCAGACAACAACCCCCAGCAATAAAGTGATGCCAGTAGCGAAAGTGACGCCAGCAGTAGAAGTTAGGATAGTAGCAATGCCCAATAAAATACTGCCATACTTTTCTGACAGCTGTAGCCAGCAATAAACTAGATTCGTTTATATATGTTTCTCTAAATTCTGTTAGATACATGGATAAATACACACAAAATCGTTGTTTTATAAGGTACCGAATGAATTACTTCAAGAAACTTTAATTCACATGGAGGTGGTTTTCGAACAGATAGTTTCAGTTCATTATCTAGCATTAAAATCTAAAAATCTGCGCAATTATGCTTTACTTCACATTACCGGTTTATGCGTAATATTTGTTCGGTGTCCCTCACATTGCTGACGCACACTGTACCCTATGCTACCGGCCACGCAACACAAAACACGCTTCGGGGCTATCTTTAAAATATGCGGTATATCAGTTACTAATTAATTGTTCACTCCTACTCACTTAGTGTACTTAGGAGCTGTGCAAAATGCCGTAAATTACCAATCTGGAAACTGATTCATATTTCTTGAATTATCAGCCGCAAAATATTGTCACGTGTATCCTGGTACCGCGACAGTGAATAATGCGTTCTCGATTTGATAACTCGATTTATTGGATAATTTCACACGTCTCAACTACAATTCGTTATTACACTTCCAATATGGCTGTATCTATGACAGGCAAACTCTCAAGATTAACACATCAACTATTGAGTTGCCTTGAATAACGTCTTCCTGACGAATCCTCTCGAAGTCAAAGTCACATTGTAACTGACGGTCAGTTAGTAAGCCTTGGTGTCTAGCCCCATCTGTGGCTCATGACCAGATATTAATTATTACTCTTTGACAGTTACGGTCTTGTTTCTGTTGGGCGCCTTCTCTGACGAAAGGACGGGTCTGTCTTTTGTATATGCTGCTGGCCCTTGCCAGCGCAGTCTTTCTAGGGTCCGAGACCCTTGGGACTCGCAACCATATTTTACTGTCTCAGATTTGACTCCCCTTTTCTTCGCCTCCTACGACTCGTAGGGTCACGGTGAAGGTATTCGACACCGCCTCCACACGTGATTTCCATCCTCTCGAAGTCTTCACTGTTTCTTATATAGGCTCAGCATGGACCACATAGAAAACACGGCCTCTACTGCTGACGAAACTTGTTTACTGCTCGTTATCTAACAATGGAAAACCCTTTTCCTATTGTTGGCCAAGAATTTTTATTCACGGGAACGTGTTTACCTAGCTGTTCCCTAGCAACGGATATGTATACAATATCTAACAATTCGACAAAAACGCATCATGAAAACTTCAACTATAGTAGGGTAAAAGAGGTAATGATGTCCTTGTGCTTAATTAAGCACCACGCCATGAACACGTATGAGAGAGACGAAGTACAGCTCCACCGTTCTTGACCTCTGCACTAAATGGAGATGAGTGGTCAGCTTCACGCTCCGGCCACTTGACACCCAGTTTCCATCGAATAGAGGTTTAGCTGAGCCCAGTCTGGACGCTGTGGAGAAAATAAAAATCTCTTGCCCTTGCAGGGAATCGAACCTCCGTCCATCAAACCTTCGCTATACCGACTCCCCAGCTGTAATATGGTATTCTTCTATATTTACTCACATGCAGTCCTCTGAACAAAATTATTTAAATTGTCTCTCCATAGGTCATAATCGCCGACAGGCGGTCCTCCACACTGTACATTCAACATATCTGAGATATGAAGCATTTTGAGCTGAAAGCTTAGTTACAAGACTGACATATAATATGAATGCATTTCTTTCACATTTCAACAAGTATCTTCCTCCCCAACGATACATGCTTTCATTCTGTTAAACCTGTGTTATCTGCTGCTAAATGTATGGCCCGTTTCATACAGTGCGATTTCTGACTGCTGCTGAAATGAAGATCCCTTCAAAAGAAATGGGACGAGCGGAAGTAGACAAGTCAAATGAGTGTAAGATTTGAGGCTTTCACGGCGGTGACTATGAAGAAAGNGTCAAATGAGTGTTTTCACGTTCAACCTTGTCCGATGAAAACGATGTCCCGTTAACACTGCATCTCCGAATTGTTTACCACAATCCGATGGCGCCAGATCGGTGAAACAGCAGAAACAAACAGTTTATCTCGTAACACACGTACTTTAACGCACGGATACAAATACAGCTGCGAGATGCCATTTTGCAACTGAACTGCAAATATTGTCGAGCATTCACCGAAGTAGGGTAATGAAAGTCCTGCTGTTTCTGTGTCTCCTTTTCCAACATTTGAACCAACTGTCCAATTTACGCGAAACTAGGTACGAACGCTGTCCCACTGGATGCAACCCCAAATATCACACTTTTTACCCTCCTACAATCAATAACATAACGAATGCGTGAAATCTGATGTGGGTGCGACACCAGTCATGTAATTTGGGGCCTAGAAATCATGTAGCTCTAGGGAAAACAAGCAGCTGCTTTCGGGTAAATTGTTTGTGGAATGTGAAATAACAACATGGCGACGGCACAAACATTTTCTTTCGCCTTCTGTTTAATAGCAATAGGACCACTGGAGGTCACAATTTCTACGTTCCAAAAGCTTTCGTTTAAAAATCCACTACATGTTTCAACCTTTCTAAGGTCACCATCAGGTGGTACAACAGGTGGCTAAGTCGGCATAGCGAAAAGGCTATGGGCTGGAAAACTGAGGTTCGATTCCTGAGAGGTGCAAGAGATTAACTCTATGGCCCAACCAGCCACCTATCCAATGGGTAACGGGGGAAAATCGGTAGGGGCTAGAAGCTGATTACTCCCCTCCAGCTAGTGCAGATGTCAAAAATGGTGGAGCTATACCTCCACTACCGCATATGCCTTCATAGTTTGGTACATAATTACATAAACAAGTACAGGAAGGTCTATATTCGGCGATATAAGGACCTGCAGTCCAATGGAAGTCAACAGACATTTCGCAGGAACATGTCGCCTCCATCTTCAGGGCAGAAAATGCCAAGAGAGAAACAAGTGTGAAGTAGGTACCAAGGAGAGCCAGAGCTCTTGCTTGGTTTATTCTTCGACCCTAAAGATGGAGGTAAATCGTTCCTCAGAAACGTCAGTTGACTTTCAACGGTTTATACAGCTTTATATCCCAGAAAACACGCGGTAGCGTAGTTGGTTGAGGCACTATGCTACAAGCCAGAAGGTCGCGGGTTCAAGTCCCGATGAGGTCATTGGATTTTTTTCAATTGACCTAATCCTTCCGGCCGCACTTTGGCCCTGAGGTTCACTCAGCCTCTAACAGAAAGGAGAACCAGGAATCTTCCTGGGTGTAAAGGGCGGCCGGCGCGTAAGGCTGACAACCTCACCGCCATCTGTGAGCCGATTGTCTAGATAATGTGGGACCCTCAACGTCTCACAACCCTACGGGCCTTCACGGCCTGTTACAAGGATACCTTTACTTTTTTACTTATATCTACATAACCACCACTGTCAGAACATCAAATCCTAAGTACATGAATAACTTCACTTTTTACTGACACAACTAAACACATTAATACAGTAATAAAGCTGTCTGGTTTCCACTGAATCATTTTGGTGCTACACGCGTTCACGGAATCCCCTATATTATTGAGTAATTCATCTGTCTTGTCAAATCCATTTGCTGTCTGTCCCCAACCAATACAACAACATCCATTAGTTACGCAAAGACTGTCTGCCTAGCCTGGTGCATTGTTCCGTCCGTCTCTCACATGAAGCCCAATTTACGGATGGCAGAATTCGCTATGCAGTGTTTTTCGCCGTAGAATGGAGTTCCTGTGCTTAATCACGCACAATTACAAATTAATCTGGAAAGTGGAGGTACAGGTCCGCGCTTTCTCAACCTAGATAAGAGCACCGAGATTCACGATCCGTCTGTCTTACTCCCGGGTACACATCAGAGAAGAGACTAGATGTTACATGGAGCTGATATGGATGCGAATGGGAAGACAACTCCTGCTCCCGCCGGAAGACCGTTGTGTTGCATCTTAATTTCGGCAGTCGAGCTGCAAGTGGCGGTGTGCACTCAGAAACAATATTCCGTTCTTTAGGGCAGTTATGAACTTGCAAAAGTTCACCTGATCAACGATGGGCAGAGAGGTGAAGCAGGTCAGACTGTCACCTGGCTTAGTTAGTTAGTTATTGGAGAGGGTGGGTTTCCCCATGCACTTAGACCTGTCTTGGTCCATTGTGCTTCCCTCTATGATATTCTACCAGTCTTTATATCCTACCGGTACTTGTGGTTACCATCAGTCCCGCTCAGCCAGCGAGATCGGCCTCTACTAGCTGAGCGGTATCTAGAATGCTTCCCCCATCTACCAGAGGTATTAGAGACTACTGTTGGGCGGGAAACGTCCGTAATTTTGCTCAGTGGCCGCCTTTGGAGACATGAGGTTCTTTTACGTGCCGTAAAGCTACGACACGGGACCCACGGAGGACTTGTTCCCTGAATTTTTCCGCCCTTAAAAATTCGACGACCTCCGCCGGGTATTTGAACCCGCGTACTACGAGTCATGAGGTGGGAACGTTACCTCTAGACTACGGAGGCCGCTTGTCACCTGGCTTTGTGAAGGGCATATCGTGTGATTGTTGAAAAACCGAGAGATACCTTTCCTATGGTTTGCACGCTGAGGGGTATTCAAGCCTCTCTCGGGAAAACATGTCGGCATTTGTCAAGCGAGGTTTATTAGTGCCCATTGCGCTGTCATCTTTACCTTTTAGCATGAGTGAGAGTGGGGCCGGTAGTTGTTGGAGCGGTTAATATAAACAAACGCTAATCTGAGAATTATTAGTAGTTCACCGGTATACTAGGGTAGCGCAATTAGAGTGCACGTGGTAATGCATTTTTTACAAAGCAGAGCATACACTATCCAGAAGTGTTCGTGCGACTGTATCAGCTGCCTTCATGCTCACTCACTGTAGATACAACTCTGCCGTTGTTCAGCAAATTAAACTACAAAGACTGCTGTGTTCTGGGATGTGATGCCATCAACCACAAGTTACCGATGTTTCGAAGGAACGTGCTGGGCCCATCTTCGGTGTAGAGCAGTAAGCCAAGCGTTCTATTCGTCTTTCTCCGAAACGTCGGTATCTACATAAGGGTACCAGAAAAGTCGATCCTTTTTTCTTCTATCCTGAAAATGGGGAAGGTCCCTCCGAAACGTCGGAAACTACCAGTCTCCCCGAAGACAATAACATTCAGACATCGCCCTCAGAACCTCAAATCCAAATGGAACTAAGATCATATGGGGCAACCATTAATGACATTCGTAGTATCTGAGGTTCCCACCCCGGTTGTCACTAACAGTTCTATCTTCAGGGATATAACGCTGTGTAATCGCCCGAAAGCCAACCGACACTGTGGAGGACGAAGACGCCTCTGCTTTCTACAGCCTTCACACTCGTTTATCGCGTGGTTCATTCTTCGACGCTGAAGATGGAGGCGACATGAGCCTTCGACACGTCAGTTTCGTTCAACGCACTACACGGCATTATATCACATAAGACAAGACTCTTCAAAGTGACTAAATACGACGGAATGTTTTAGTGTACACCCGTCAGTACCAAATTTTATATAAATCCGTTTAATACCTCGAGATGAACTACGTGGCATACGGTGATTTACAATCGTGAAGTCTGCAAGATTTATCACAAGAATAAAACAATGGTTATGTTCTTGGTAAATGACAATTCTGGGATATAATTAACTCTCAACACCAACATTCGCTTCACTTCGCTAACATTATCAAACGTGTTAAGTGTCTGTGACGTCACATCACGACTGTCATTAGGCAGTCTTCACTATCAACTTGATGCCTCAAAGTAAGGCCAAGGTCGTGTATATTATTTCCACATTATCGAGTCTAGGAATAATTTTACCTAGTGGGTCGTCTACAGGGGATCGTGAATGTGTGAAAACTTGCTGAGGTAAGGAACGCCAACTTTCGCCAATGATAGTTTTCTTCTCTTCGCCACCTGGTTTCGGCCTAGTTCTGGGCATATGTAGCCTTAAATCTAGTGTACTGAAGGAGAGGGTTTTCCCCTGGGATAGAAGCCAGAGAGTAGTAGTCTAAGGCAGGCCGCACACCGTCAAGACATGTAACAGTCACGACACGATATCTGCGACATGACACAAAGAAAGGGGCACAGTTGAAACGAATGAGATTATGAAAACCGCCGCACATCGGTCTAAGTCATGATGCTGACGTCAGCTTCATGCTGACGAATCACGAATGAAGCAAGACTGCGTCTTTTGTCTCATGTCTTGATCCTTGTCTTGACGCAGTTGGTGTGCGGCCGCCCTAAACTGCATCATATCACAGAGGACAGCATGAATCTTCAACGTTGTGAAAACCTCAAACCTCACGCAACATTCGACTTCAGCCGCAACTAACGAAATCTCAGTAAAATGGCCTGTTTCAAACCGACGTTATTATATGACTTCTAGGACATCTTGTGTTTGCGTAGGCCGAGTTATATCAAACTACATAATCTCACTGAGGCAGTGACGATCAGAATGTCTTCAAAGCTCAGCGCATATGGTGAAAGAATTTTTATGGACAATTTTGAGAACGCTCACAAATTACACTGTCACGTCTACTTTGCCAATGGAGGCATCCACCTGTCAAGGAGTCATGCAAAAACAGCAGAATTTAAAATTGCAGCTTGTGTCACGCTGCGTATTATCTCACGAGATTCTGACATGACGGATGGGAAATGAGAAATGATAAGACTTGTTCACATGCCTAATGAAATTTGCCATGATAATAACAATAAACAACTATATTTTAATGCTTATCTGTTCTTAAAGGAATTCTGGATAATCACATTCCCTTGTATCCTAGTAGGGTAAGGTAAAGGTAAAGCTGTTATTTGTGCTTAACTAATTAAGCACTAAGCCATGAGGGCGTATGGTAGTTTCACCATATTTCATGACACACCTACAAAACATTCAGCAAATTAGTGTACCTCCTTCCTAGCTATTAGCTTCACACAGTGGCCGTCAGAGACTATTTGACATTTCCCTCCAGCTTCTGTTTATAGAATAAAACACAAACGTAACCCCGTACACTTACAAAGTTGAAATCCTAGACGCTGGGCAGGCCTTGTGATAGAGATACAACACAGTCTTAGGCCGTGAAAAAACGGATATGCCCACGAGACCTTCAAATGTTTGTAACCGAACATACAGAATGATTCTCAATTATTGTCGGGGTTCCCGTTTATAAGCCACAGGAATGCCGACAACAATTTAGAACGACCCGGTACTATGGTGAACGACGTCCAGATAAAATGCACTTGCTCGCGTTCACAAACGACTGGATTCTTGATGTACGACTTTCAGATGGAAGAATGTCTCTGCTCCGGCAAATGAAAGCCGAAGGACACACAATCCATATGTGTGCATTTGGAAGGGGGAAACCGCTACTTCTGCGCCGAGTACCACGCCCTGTACGGGGGGGGGGGCTTCAGAAAGATAATGTCCAATATATTATCCTCGGCAATTGAAAGTTCATAATCAGGGCGCCTACAAAAGACATGAAACGCGATCGCAGCACTAATATTATACCCAAAATTAATATTCTATGTGATTGTGAGGCCATAGCTTACTTAAGATTTCGTCACCTGGGTCAGTTCCTCATGGAACCAATTCCTACATTCCATTCGAAGTGTAGGATTAATCCAAAGGGAAAGCACATTAGATCATTGTAGGTCGCAGTGCGAGGGCCGGATTTTATGGCCCACCCCTTACACACATACATAAACCCAAAATTATATATTCTCCACGGAACGGAAGGCCACATGTCGATTCACAAGAACGCTAAGAGAGTTAACAACACCGATATCTGTATGCACGCTTGGGTTTCTTTCAATTATAAGCACACAAAAAACATCGTCCCATCCAGAACTTACATCAGAAACCTCTGGGCTTACAAGTACAGCTTGAAAAGCACTGCCTTACAGGGCTTCCCGAACAGAAACAGTCCCAGAGTTCAGCCTACCGCAGGCATTAACTTCCATGCTGAATTTTCAGTAACCGAAACAACCACACCGAACTCTTCTATCAGAAACTCCTCGCAGTCCTTTCCGTGTCACAAGATTTTTGGCTTACTTTGCTCTTTACAAAACGCATAAAAAAGTAATGTAACGTTAAGAAGAGAGCTCCGAAATTATGAAATATGAGGTTACCATAGCAACGAAGAGTCGGAAGTTGGCAACTTGCATGAAGGTTAAGTTATGCGGTGATCATGAACGAGAAAGCGAGCAGCCACGTTTCAGTGTATCGAGTCCCTTCTATAAATACCGATAATTTTATGTAAATACAGAGAAAGTAGTTTAAGAATGACTACTTGTGCCATTCCTGGGATATAAAGTTAAATGTGGCTTCCATCGGTCGGTTAAATGGCTGCTAGCCTTCGCCAGCAAGTAATTCTTGGTTTGGAGTCTCGTCGGGACCCATATTTTTCCATTCAAAACTTTTTACACGTTTTGACGAGAGGTCACTCCCCTTCTACTGGGGATGAGTCGAGCGGGCACTCACTCACTCACTCACTCATTAACTGCCCCCCACCCCACACACACACACACACACACACCACTCGACTTTCGCTCCCTAACGTCTTCTCACTGACTGACTGACTACTGACTGACTGACTGACTGACTGACTGACTGACTGACTGACTGACTGGCTGGCTGGCTGGCTGGCTGGCTGGCTGTTAATTGCTGCTGACCCTCGCCAGCACGGTAATTCTTGGTTCCGCGTTCCACTGGACCCATAACCCCATTTTACTGCCTGACGGCTCTGGGAGCCTTCTGACTCGACGTCAATATACAGGACTGCCTCTGTGGTCTAGTGGTCATATTCCTGTCTATAGATCCAGAGGTCCCGGGTTCGATTCCTGGCGCTACCACATTTTCTGAGAAGTAGTGGGTCTGGAACAGGGTTCATTCAGCCTCGTGAGGATAATTAAGTAGCTATTTCAAAGAAACAGCGGCTCCGGTCTAGAAAACCGAGATTAACGGCCGTGGGACTCCGTTGCTCTCACCAGGCGACACCCTCTACCCGCTATAGTTGGCACTAACTTCTCCGACAAACGGCGGTGCCTAGGTCGGTATAGGTCGCTTGCGGACTAAAAGCTACGGAGTAATACAGGACGGGGGAGCAAAGTGGGAGATCGCAACAGAACTTATGGGAGTTAAAACTTATAAGACAAACGATGAACCTTGCGACTGAGATCTCAATGAGTGATGCAATAATATCAATAAAAATAATTATCCTATCTTCTGATTCCCGGTAGATGCCTTGATATTTTATTTTCTCCATGGCATACAGATCAGCCCTAGGTCATAACCAGCATACTATCAATTGGATACCACGGACTCCTTCCCGGCTGACCACTAATTTTCACAGAATTCTGAATCTAAAAATGTGGAGCTATATTTATACTCTCCCATACGTTTTTACGGCGTCGTCGTTAATTAAGTACAGGAAAGTTTTACCGTTCGCCTTTACAGAATGGGTTAAATAAGGTAATAATGCGAATTATTGCGCCTCTGTCGTCTAGTGATCTCAGTTCCTGGCTACAGATCCAGAGTTCCGGGTTCGATTCCCGGCGCTACCAGATTTTTTCTCAGAAATAGTGGGTCTGGAACGGGATCCACTTAGCCTCGCGATGATAATTGAGGAGCTATTTCAAAGAAATAGAGGCTCCGGTCTAGAAAACCCAAATTAACGGTCATGGGGATTCGTTGCGCTGACCATGCGACACCCTCTATCTGCAAAAGTTGGCATTAACTTCGCCGACAAGCGGCGGTCGCTCGGTCGGTACAGTTCGCTTGCGGACTAAAATCACGGAGTTTTTTTTTGTTGGTGTAAATAACGGGTAAGGTCATCTTGATCCATAGAAAATAGTCTTCAAAATGCTTCCAGCCAACGTCAACATAAATTTCTGTATGCAAATGGAAGCCCGGCAGGTAACGAAAGTGAAATATATTCCACACGACTGATCTGTCACAATAATATTAATAAAAGGCACTTCGTAATGTCACATGCGTGTCAAGTTTTATGAAACAAGAACACCGGCCCGAAGGACGCCGAGTTGCATAACTCTGTCCGCGTGTCGTGACCTTCGCTTTAAACACTTACATGTAACTGGTGGATTTTAAAAGCCGACTACTGCTCGCCACGCCTTGCCCTCAAGAAATATGATTTTCTGAAACGCTACAGCTGCTCTTGGGGAAAAGATGTTGCAAATGGGTCAAAACCTTAAAGGCCATACAGCCTTTCCAGCAGGAACTTCAGTGGCAGCAAGGATCTCAATAAATAGTTCGATTCTTGGAAGACACAGGGATCTTTCCCCCTCGCCTCCAGGTTGTCGGCTCTAGGCCCCACCCAGTTTCCTACTAAACGGGTAAGAAAAATGTACCAAAGGAGCTAACCGTGTGCTTAACTAAGCACTACAGCATGAAAAGACGATACAGCTCCACCATTCTTGACTTCGACACTAGATGGTGGTGAGTGATCAGCTTCACGCTCCGGCTGCTTTACCGAGTAAAAAGCCCTCAAACCCCACTGGATATGAGGCTGGCTAGATCGCAGAGTCGGTCTGGACGCTGTGGAGAAGAGTACCGACCGCAATTTTCTTGAATTAAAATGTCCGAAGCGTAAAGCTGACCACTCACATTTAGTGACTGAGGTCTATAAGGCGCATTCTAGGCTTATGCCTTAACAGAGTGATTGCATAGGAAACTTCACCCAACGAAACATCGATTTCCGAACAGACAGCCACAAACAAAGCTCAAGAACCCATATGATTATTTCCGAAACCACACACATACATCGGACTGCACAGAGAAGTTTCTTTCTGATGATTCATATAACCCTCTGTGAGGTCGGCACGACATCGCAGGAAAACTAAATACGTGTAGTATCACTTCCAAACACCACTTTTGCTTCACGGACACATGCATACTCATCTTCAAGTTTTTAACCGCTTCTTTTACTTGATCGAAATTCTACTGATAAAATAAAACTGCGCATAACCATGTCCCCCACATAGTTAGGACAGGTTCAGGTGGCAGAGGAACCTGAGGCAGGCAATCTTTTTAGAACTGGACACGAGCTGGTGCTTTCAGAAACAGTTTTTCCCACTTGCAATTAAATCGTTAACATCTGGAAACTGTGCGCGTATTTTTTCTGTAATACGGTGTAATCCGTGCGCTAAACATGTTACGTGTACAAGATTCGGATAAAATACTTGCAAGGCCTTTGCTGCTTTCAACATATAGGAAGCTGCATCTGTGAGTAAGACAAGCACCTTACAACAATTATTCTCAATTTCAGATGGCCATACTAGTCGCAGAGAATCATTCACAAATCTTGCTACTGTGCTATGGTTGGTTTTCTCTAGTACTTTGCAAGCAAGAAGATGAGGTTTGCCGGGTTCGTCTGGATGTAGCTTACCAACTACGAAATTTGCTATGTATCGGCCACATAAATCGGTTGTCTCATCCACCGATATCCAGACACAGTTCCCTCCGATGTCAGAATGGACTGACTTCAGAGTAGATTCATACAGCAAAGGTAGATAATTTTTTCTAAGAGTTGATTTATCTGGGATTTTTTGAATTGCACAATATTTCTCCAGAAATTATCGCAGAACCGGATTGCTTAATTTATTCCATGGAATGTTGCTGCCTACTAAAGCCTTACAAAGATCAGCTGAAAATGTATTAACAGAGGATTTGGGTTTGACCTCTGTAAGAAGTAGTTGTTGTGGTGTGCTGTTCTTCTTCCCCTTCTTTGCCGTAATGTGTGCAGTCGTTGTTGAGTGTTGTTCAAGTTGAAATTTCTTTTCACATTTTACTTCCTTTGCGCACACTTGACAGTACACGACGACACCGTCTGTTGAATAGTCACTATTACCCGACACCCACCGAATTTTTAAATACTGTATCTACTGCTGCACTTTTCTTTAGGCATTTTTAGTACACGAACACTTTATTGATAAAGTAAAGAATAACACATTAACTGAAGAGACTTCTCTCGAGACCAACCCTCTGATGCTACTGTCCGCTGTGGTGGTCATAGCAATCCAGGAAAATCCCACCCCTTCCCTTTCGAAATAGACAAACTATCTGCTTGCATTGTAAGTAGTAAAAGTGCCGTTACTCAGAGAGTTGAGAATAGCAACTGGCAAGGGATGTCCAAAACACAGGCATAACAGATTTTGTTAGAGAACATTGAAATTATCCTTAATTCCAAATATATATGCAGAAATATGCTCTTACGTGTTACGCCATGGTGACAGGGGGGACGTGTAGGTATCCCTCCACTGCCACCACATCTTATGCTGTAAGGGGTTAACACCATAATACTAGATTACCCTCAGCTAGGATTCTCCTGGTTCTGGACCTTCTTCGTTGTATACAGCTGCCACCATCTATTATATCTTAAGGTTGATGAAAATACTAAGGGCCGGGAGCGCGGCAGTCGAGCGTTCTCTGTTGGCTGGCCCCTCCATCACTGTCACCACTTCGTAATGGCGTAGAGCGGGCGTGTCGGGTCTGACCCGCCTCTACCCATCGACTGTCACACCAATTATTATGTCTTAGTGACGGGGGTGGGTTAAATACAACTACTAATTCACAACGGCTGCCATCTCTCTTTGGCTAGTCCATTCACTACTGCCATCACTTTGTTATGCCTGAAGAGGCTACTGAAATATCTAAATTATTCTTCCCTTGTTCCATCAGGAACGCCCTCTCTCTATCTCCTATTAGTCTCTCACCCAACTCGGATTCTCACAACCCTTACTGCTAGTTGCATCCGGCTGCCGTCGGCTGCCTGGGTCAGTTCTGCCTTCGCTTGGGCCAGGATCGCTTTGGATTGGTCGTGGACGGGTTGGTTCGGGGAAGTAAATCACAATCCCGGTACATCCTACTCTAATCACACTGTCTATTTACACTATTATTTACAATAGAAGAATGTCGACGTCTGTCGGTTTACACATGGTATCGGGGCGTGATAGTTCTAACTTCGTTCTAGTCTCTCGCCTAGAGCAGATGGCTTGAGATTGTCACTTCCTTCATTACTATTCCTCGATCACCATCTCTGTCCTACCCTAGGTCACGGATCTATTTACACTTTAATTTGTATTCTATTTACAATATTAACAATACCGACTCTCAGTCGGGACTACATAGTGTATTTACCGTACCACGCTATGCTTCATCATGATCTCCCCTCCTGGGATGTAGGACTTAAGCCTCTCTCTCTCTCTCTTCCCTGCTACTCATTACACAATTCTACACTATTCTATCATAACACTTCACCCTTAAAATTCCCTACTCCTAAACTATAAATACTAGAAAGACCTAAGTATGTTGGTCTCAATTCCATAGTCACAACTGTGATCTCACACACACTATAACGACAACCATGTTTACCACACTAACAACCTTGCCTGTTACTTGTTACATGATTTCTATTATTCTACCCTAAGGCACACTGGACATTGCTTTTTCAACATTTTACAAACAACAATTTACCAACAACCACAAAGTTTAACAGCATGGCTAGTATGAGTAAACATGACTTGAGATAGAGATGCAGCGACACCACCACTTGTAGTACCCATGTCGGACAGAGCCTTCGGCTACTTGTTACGTTTAGATCGATCTTTGAGTGTTCTTTTTTTCATTTTTATATTATTAAAATCGCTGACGCTGCAGGGAACAGAGAGGGAGGTTAACTCCTCCCTTCGTCCTCAATTGCTAAAACGGTAATTTCTAATTGGCTAAATCCGACTCGTCGCGGGCAATCGCGGCGCCTCCCTCTTTGCATTTTGTAATTTCGTGGTCTCCAGGTGTTTCCAAACGCCACTTACAAAGTAGCGCGATTGCGCGTTTCTGCTGACTACGGTCTGTTGACCGCGTTCCACAGCCTATGTGTGGCCACCACTGCTCTAATTACGGTGAGACGCTCTCGTAATGTTTAGGCAATAATTTTGATTTCCAGTCTCAAAATTTGCGGCATAACATTACGTTTACAATATGCAATAACGACCAAAAACCCTCAAAATATTCATTTGCATATGCGCATACGCATTTTCAAAAAACCCGGGCCCTATTCATGACCATTAATTGCCAGACATCTAACATGTCATGAGACAATAACAATAAAAATGTTTTAAGGATTATGACACCATGGCCGCAGCGCCTGGAAGAGTTTGTACGTGCTCTTTAATGTAACAAGATTTTAAGAAACATTAGCTCTTTTACGATAACTTGGGGCAGGGGGGCAGAGGAATTTATCGTCGCCTCTGATGGAATTTAGGCTTTCGCTGGCCCTGATTATATGCACTAATATTTAAGTAATTTGACCATGTGATACCCTCTATCTGCAAAAGTTAGCACTAACTTCGCCGACAAGCGGCGGTCGCTCAGTCGGTATAGTTCGCTTGCGGACTACGGGCCACGGATTTTTTGTGTTCCCACGTTTACGCACAACGCAATTGGGGCACACAGAATTGAGTAAAAAAGCAACGCGCATTCTAACCTTGGGCACTGGATAAGGGACAATTGTGTTACGGCTACAATACTCCCAGACAAACAGCCCTTGCACCCTTTGCATACACAGAAGAATTGGCCCCAGAAGCATCCTCAGTTGGTTCAAAGGTTCCCAACGCCACGTTCACCTCCTACGAGCCGGGATAGCGAATGGCTATGGGCTGGACGACCGAGGGGTCGGAGTTCGAGGCCCGGTAGGGTCAAGAATTTTTTCTTCACCACGTCGTCCAGACCGGCTCTGGGGCTCGCCCAGCCCCCTATCGAATGGGTGCCGGGGGCTTTCTCCGGGGTTAAAGCGACAGGGGCGTGAAGATGAGCACTCATCTCAAGGCAGTGCCGCGGTCAAGAAATTGTGGATCTATACATTCACTCCCCCATACGTCTTCTTGTCGCAGTGCTTAATTGGTTAAGCGACGGGGCAACTTTACCTTACGTTCACCTCCTATCTGAACCCTCTCTCTCCACGCCGCAACTTTACCTTACGTTCACCTCCTATCTGAACCCTCTCTCTCCACGCCGCAACTTTACCTTACGTTCACCTCCTATCTGAACCCTCTCTCTCCACGCCGCAACTTTACCTTACGTTCACCTCCTATCTGAACCCTCTCTCTCCACGCCGCAACTTTACCTTACGTTCACCTCCTATCTGAACCCTCTCTCTCCACGCCGCAACTTTACCTTACGTTCACCTCCTATCTGAACCCTCTCTCTCCACGCCGCAACTTTACCTTACGTTCACCTCCTATCTGAACCCTCTCTCTCCACGCCGCAACTTTACCTTACGTTCACCTCCTATCTGAACCCGCTCTCTCCACGCCGCTTCTGACCTATTTTCCTTAAATAAAAAGATACACTACGGGAATCATTACGTCTGCCTGTCCCATTAAAATATATGAACCAGATAAACTTTCATGACACTGCGCGAAACCAAGTCACATAGGCAGATATGGCTTTATTTTCTTCAATTTTCCCTCATCAATAACATGAAGGCGGACTTTCGAACTTCTGAGGTAGGATCTACCTAGCACTGCTTAACCTTTTGAAGCACGATTTTCTTTCAAAAATGTATTCTCTACATTTGAGGAAAAACGCTGCGTCTCCTTCACATAATTCAGTTTGGGGCAATAATCGCTGTTACAATCATAAGCAAAACACACCCCACGGGGTACATAACCACTGCGCTAAGGAGTTCACGTACGGCAGAGCAACGTGAGGCACAATAATAATTTCGTATTTAAAGCAACATGGTGGCCGAGTGAAATCAATCCCAATCTTTCGGTTTCATGGGTGAACTCCTAATCACTGGTGCTAGGCACACTGCACATTTTGTACGCAACAGATGACGGAGACACATATAAACTCTGTGAAACACGTTCCGAAGGTCCATTAGAAAGGCGACAAGTATGCGAAACTCGAGGTTATGTCTGACGAATTTAACGCAGCAGAAACCTGTACTCCACTGGAATTTATGAACAGAAATTGAGTGCCACACACACTATCATTATTACCATACAGTTCTCGTTAGCCTCACCATTAAGGAGACTGAACTCTCTGAAGGACAACAGCAGAACTTGTCTGATAACGTTTTCTCCCTTTTTCGTTTCTTCTTGCTGATTTTGGAAGTTTTATAGGCCAGCCTATCCGTATCTGTATGCCCCCCCTAACAAACTTCAGAACGACTTGACTGAAAGTGTTCACTTTAATAACTGAACACTCTGCGTCGATAGCAATAGCCTTTTAAAATCGACACAATTAACAGGAACAGAAAAACTACCAAAGGAAACTTGTTTCCAGCTGAGCTGTGTACCTGGCTCCAGACGGCAGTTACGTCTGACGAGCTAGAAATTTTAACAGTTCTGGCCACTTCGCCGTTATTTTGTGGTCAGATTTCGGAATTGTGAAGGCCAACTTCTGTTACTCTCTTATACAGAGCGTAAGACCGACGACTTCAAGCAAAATCTTTGTCAAATTCGAGTAAAAAGGTAAAGTTGTCCCTGTGCTCAACGAATTAAGAACTACGCCATGAAGGGGTACTGGTGGAGTGGATGAATAGATCCGCATTTTCTTGACCTCGGCGCTAGCTGGAGGTGAGTGGTCAGCTTCACGCCCCTGCCGCTTTACCCCCGGGGAGGGCCCACGGTACCCATTGGATAGGAGGTTGGGTGGACCCCAGAGCCGGTCTGGAAGACGTGGAGAAAATTCTTTACCCTACCAGGGCTCGAACTCCGACCCCTCAGTCGTCCAGCCGGTAGCCAGTCGCTATACCAACTAAGCTACAGAATCCGCTCGCATTTTACGATGGTCTACACAATAGGTCCGAAATCACGAACTATACAACAATATTCGTTTTTGTTTCTTTCCTTCTTCATGGCGACCGCCTCTTTAATTTTCTTAATTTTCGCGCGTTGGAAAACCACTGTTCGGTACGGATGTCTTCAGAACATAATTGCTGAGTGATCATTACGCAAGTGAGGAAATACATGCACAACGGACAGATTCCATACCTCGAAAACCGTAAGATTTATGGCAAAGAAAACCAGTACCTAGCATAAAATTTTTGTTTCATTTCTCTCTACAACTTTTGTTCAAAATATTTTTCGCTCCAGTAAATATTTGGCGCGTTACACTTCAACATATTCCCAGAAACTCAAGTGGTCTTCGAGTAAGGCGACCGTTAATTTTGTATCACTTCATCAAAAAGTGAAATGCGTCAGCCTTTATTAATACTCCCCTACATCAACTACAATTCATTCCTCTTATACCTTTACGGTGTCGAGTTTCTTTTTTTCATTTGGAACATTTTTACGGACGGTAGGACTCCTTGGACGAGTAATCAGCTCGTCGCAAGGCCTCTACCTAAACACAGGACAACATAAACACATACCAAACATCTATGCCTTGTGTGGGATTCGAACCCACGATCCCGGCTTCCGAGCGAGCGAAGACAGTACATGCCTTAGTCGACGACCGTGACCGGCCCCCCTATATGAAACTTCATGGAAATATCTTCAGCGGTTCATGAGTATAGGCGGACAAAACGAACTTAATGGACGCTTCGCAGGGTTGCGTACGCGCCTAAAAACCAGGCGAACTTCTTCCTTACAACGCGGGTTTGGTCTCTTATCGCTGTACGCGTTACTAACCGGAACACCCATACTGATAACAGCTGTGAGGTCGCTAGCAATTCAAGTAACTCACACAGTCTAATATTTAGTGTATCGATCCGGAGAAAATATATTGTTGTCATGCAAGAAAAAATATCTTCGTACTAGGATAATTGTCATCTCCAAAACCAAATAATCTCCACAAAAACGATTACAGGACGAAATGTACTGCCCCACTGATTCCAAATCATATATTTCGAAATATGCTGAAATCTAAACATAGCGTTTGAGGAAAACAGGTTTCGCTCACTGCTACTCTGCTTCAGCTTACAACATCCGCCCGTATGAACGTTCAACACTTAGGGCAGCACTTGGAGATTTATACATATCCAGGCGGTGAAGACACGGGGTGGGCATGTAAGCAACAAATACTATCAGAATTTTGCTCAGAACTGACGTTAGAAAGACATAAGCCGGGAGCGCTGTCAGCATAGACAGGCTATGGACTGGGCGGCCGGGTTCGATTCCCGAGAGGGCCAAAAAGACTTTCCTCCACCCTGTCCAGGCCGACTCTGGGGTCCACCCAACTTCCTATCAAATGGGTAGGTAGCGGAGGCTCTTTCTCCAAAGATAAATTAGCCGGGGCGTGACGCTGATCACACATTCACCTAGTGTCGAGATCAACACCCCCCACACGTTTCTGTGAGGTGGTGCTTAATTAGACACAAGGACAACCCTTACAAAAAGTCAGTGGAGTAGGTCAGAATGAGAAATGGAGCTGAAGGGACATGGCGAGGATCGCGTCAACTCGTGATGAGCTTAGGTGGCAGTGGTTCTGTTTCCCTACTAACTTCCACAATGCTCATTTTGCGTTGTACGTAAACATGGCGCATACCTACATACAGATACGAAAGCCATGATCCAACAATGAATTACGCTAGTTTTTCTCACAATTCAGATGTTGGTGCTCCATCCATGTTGGCATTACTGATGATACCTGCGCTGCTTACGGAGTTCGCGAGTTTCATCGTCCAGATGGCTCAAATGTCTATTACTGGACACACACAAAGTCTACAATACACAGACTGATTACTTCACGGACGTGTTAAAAATTCATTTCAGAAACAAAAATGACACCTGCTCATGAATACTCTGTTTCGCTTGAGGAAGAGCTCTCGGGTGTAGCTGTTACGGTTACACATATCACCTCCGCCACTGTTGGAACCACATTTTGGGACCCCATCTGCCTCTGTGGTCTAGTGGTCACAGTTCCTGGCTACAGACGCAGAGGTCCCGGGTTCGATTCCCAGCGCTGCCAGATTTTCTGAGAAGTAGTGCGTCTGGAATGGGGTTCACTCAGCCTCGTAAGGATAACTGAGATACTTGAACGGAAAAGTAGCGGCTTCGGTCTAGAAAACCGAAGTTAACGGCCGTGCGGATTCGTTGCGCTGACCACGCGACACCTCTAGCCGCTAAAGTTGGCACTAACTTCGCCGACAAGCGGCGGTCGCTCGGTCGGTATAGTTCGCTTGCGGACTGAAACCACGGAGTTTGTTTTGTTTCGTATTTATTTATAGTTTATCTAACGATACTGACGGTAACTCGGGACATACAGCGTCGAGTGAGGGGACGGCAGACAACAATGAACTGGAAAGGACGCCGAAGGATGCGGTCATGGCTTCATTTAAGGTATCTTTTCGGACATTTTCTGCCAGTATTGAGGAGGACCGTGAAAATCTCGGCCAGATGTCGGTGTGGTGGCCGAGATTAGAACCAAGTACCTCTAGGATCATTACTAAATCATGTAACTTGCTCGGCACAACCATATAAATACCATCCTGTCGACCATTCTTAAGTTACATCAAGTGGGCGTCTACATCGGACAGTATGCACATCGCCCCCAACCTCACACGTCTCGACGGAACGAAAATAAATGTTTTGCCCTCAACCTTGTGCCACGAGATACGAGAGAACCGCACGTTCGATCACACCGCATCTTTCCTGAAACTCCCCGATTATCCAAACGTGTTCCGCCCGCAATCCTTTTGTGCGTCTGTGGCAATTTGGCCTCGAAGCAGCGTGTAGTAGTACACCACTGAGGAATTATCTAACAGCAAGTTGTTGTTTTGCTTTAATTTTGTTGTTTAAACCTTTACAGGTGAGTCGTGATGTTACAAATATTGCTATGAATTTACGGTCGCAACTACTTTCTGACACCAGAATGACGTGTTAGGGGTTTGCGTGACTAATAATAATGGGTTCTGGATTTTGTGGTTTGGTTTATACGCACTTCTTTACAATTACAGTCAATTATAATAGCTCATACATTGAACTCCTTCTGAATTCTCTTACCAATGGGTCTCTATGAAGAATGACGGACTGATCTCTCATTCCAGACTGACTTAAATTCAAGTCAAAGTCATGTTACGACCGACGGTCTGTCGGTCAGTCTGTTTTGGAATAAAGCACCCATCTGAGGCTTAAGACCAGATCTTTGTTACTGTCAAGCAGCTGCAGGCTTATTGATCTGCGGCACTCTCTATGATGAGAGGACGATTCTGTCATTTGCCAAAGTCACATTCAGCAGCAATGTCTATTGTCAGTATGTACAATTTACATTTTATATGTTATTAAATGTATATACAATATATACAAGGACTCCATTAGTTCAGATTCCGTACAGCAGATCATGCCAGTCCCTTCAAATGCTATGATACTGAGGGGCCTATGAATTCTAATGATAATTTTGTTCCATGAGATTTACGACAATTTCAGACTCCTGTAACACAGCACCATTAAACTCTACCATAAGCCGCTGTACTACCTTTACTACTACTTTCAACATTTTGTCCAGAGCAAACTATTTACATTAGGGGCAACATGAATTCACGAATCAACTCCCTTTTCATAACTGCCAGAACATCTAATTGAGATCACCGCCTCCACGGGTTCCACAGTTCTTCATGAATACGTTGCCTCGGAAACCATGTCTTAGGCCCCCCATACACACACAGTTTGGCCTTCCGATCGACCTTACAGGCAAAACTGTGACAGTTTACCCCCTCCCTTTCCTCCCCATACACGCGCAGTTAAAGCAGCAGGCTTCATGCCACAATCACGGTCTTCCAGCCTATAATGTTGAGTCACACACGTCACGTGCTACGGTCCTGCAGGCAGAACTGACGGACTGACGGGTTTCCCACAGGCCAACAGTCCAAACCATTGGCCGGCCGCACCACACACGTCAGTTTTGCCTTTCAGTCTTCAACTGTGCAGGCCGAACTGGAGGCCAAACTGTGTGTGTGTGTGTATGGGGGCCCTTAATCCCCAAACAGCGGTTTGCTCTTCAAAGTCTTTACAACTTCCAGTTTCCGTGTCCCTAGAAAACGTGTTCCGTAATCAGTTGGTTTCCAGGAATAAATCTCTTCGTGGCAACCTGTTTGTCCATTCGTTTCCTATAAACGGCCCACATGTCACAACATGAAGCACCCCAATGAGATTCGAATAAAGAAAATAAATTGCAAGACGAGTTTCAGCAAAGAACAACATCACTTGTAACGAATAAATCTACTTTAGTTCTACAGTGTGTATCACAAGATCCAGATGCGCCCGTGGCTTGAGCAACGCCTTCAAAATGCACCTCGGAAAGTATTAAACAGTTCCGCATTATGACTCACGCGCAAAGTGAAAAAGCCCGTGATTTCCGGCCTTCAACATTAACACACTCACGCGACGACTGCTACAAAGCGAAAACACCGTATCTGGAGTGACAGCATGCAAAACAGCCATTTGAAGGACCGTGGAAGCTGAAGGAAAGCGTAAGCGACCTGACGTCTCCTCAACCATCCGTAAAGTTCATGAGAAAGAAGCTTCAACATTTTCTAATGACGGTATCGTACCATTTGACCAACAGGATTCGCGTCGAAAGCAAGAAAAGTACATATCGCCTCACTGTGCATCTGGAATCGGAAGTCCGATCAAGATGCAGATGTGGGAACAGCGACATGACACGCAACCGTGGGTGATGACATACAAAGATCATCCCGCAATTGCACTAAGTCACCTCACTGCCCTGTATAGACGTGTATAGTGACTGCTGCAGTTCCAGCTCAGTATCTGTGATCAGGATACGGATCTTCACCCACGCTGTTCCGCTCTACACTACAGAAACAGAAAATTCTCCGTGAATTAGAAATTAACAACTTGCATTATTCTGACCGTTCTCTGTACGAACACTCTAATGACGTTCGACTGTGTGACTTTATTAATTAATCGCAAGGCCATCAAAACACAGTGGCCACTAAGATTCTTGCAGCACAACATACTTCCATCATCATTTGGGAATCAGCAAGTACACGTGTCGTTCTATTTAGTAAGGTTGCATACTGTAGGCAAGAGTCATTAAACTGTTATGAAATATATTTTACATTTCAGTTTAGTTGAAACTGATATCGGAATTAAAATCTGTGTGGCTGTACCAGTTTTATTACGGCCTGAATTCAATTTCGGTGCAACAGTATTCTCACGTGGTTCTGCTGCTTCTCGCTGTTCTTGTGTTGGCCAAGTTTTCGAGCGGCTCTCTACTGTTTCTTAATGTCAATAATACGTAATATTACTGTACCAGTTATTAGTAAAGTTCTACGCGTTGGGACTTCGTGTAACTGAGGCGCTTACGTGCTACTTTGTGGTGCTGCCCTGCTGTTGGTTTTGTTATGATGTGCACAATATTCGTTATGCTGTCATATCTGCATCCTGTGTTAGTGTATCGACACAATAACAGCTGAATAACAATGAAACAGGATGCTACAGTATGGAAATAAATATCAAGAAGGTTGACCAGATTCTATCAGCGGTTATGCGAATCACTCTTCAAACATGCGGTAGCCCGGATCGGCAAAATTAAAATAAGTTTACAGTTCACTAAGTCGTAAAAGAATATCCAGACGACATCCATACTGCTCTTACTGAAGTGGCGTAACTTCAAAAATCGGAAGCTGAGAGTCTACCAGAGAAAAACGTGTCACTTGACTTGCGCGCCGCCCGAGATATCAGTTGGGACGCACAGGTGGGCACTAGCCACAGTTTAAAAATATGGCAAAATAGTACAGGCATCGCTGTATCAGGCCCTGGAGGCCCATGCGGTTGAGATGTTGAGGTTCCAACATTTTCTAGACAATCGGCTCACAGATGGCGGTAAGGTTGTCAGCCCTACGAGCCGGCCGCCCTTTACCAGCAAGAATATTTTTTCCAAGAATATTCCTGGTACTCATTTATGTTAGAGGCTGAGTCGACCCCAGGGCCATAGTGCGGCTGGAAGGGTTAAGTACCGGTGTCATCTATCATATTTTGTAATTGAACTGAAACTTGTAGTAGTACCTGAACTGAAACTATGGTTGAGTAATGTTGCTAGTAGAGCAGCTACTTCAAAGTTGGAAACGTTGTACCAACTATTCCCGGAATGCCGAGATGTTCCTGCATACTTCGATATACGTTTCGCTGAACAACTGAGGAACCTTACTATCATCTTGAAAAACTTACGATTCACACGGCGATATATAACTGATCCAACCAGTAAGGAACACATGTCGCAAACTATGCGTTTAAGTTATCGGAACCATAATCGCAGCAAGTGATATTAACATTACTCTGCTGGCAGCTCCGAAGAAATGCAGGAAATTACCGAGCTTGACTTTTTGCTTACCGAAATTATTCATAAAAACCTGAAAATATAGTTATCACTGTGTTTTTCGACCTACAAACAAGGGCATCCTTTAATGGGTATCCAGGTGATGCTCTACTGTGTTACACGATTTACTAATATTATCAAAAGTGCTATAAGACACGTTTATCTCTCCATATCCTGGGGTTCCGCTTAACACCATTTCGGATACACTACAAAAATGTAAAGTTGTTTCTATGTTCAATTAAGCAGCACGCCATAAAGACGTATGGAGAAGTAGAGGTACAGCTCCATCTGTTTTGGCCTCAACACTAAATGGAGGTAAAGGCCAGCTTCACGCCCCCGCAGCTTTACACCCAAGGAAAGAGCCACCGATACCCACTGGATAAGAGGCTTGGCGGGCCCTAAGAGTGTGGAAAGGCGAAAAATATCTTGCCCTTGCAGGGACTCGAACCCCGGCCTTCCAACCCGCAGCCCGTCGTTACACCGACTGAGTTATCCCGAACATCGCAATGATGCCGTGTGAGACTGCTGTGAAACAGTGCCAACAGCGGCAGCTGATCTGCCAAACAATGATCTCTGTTTTCAACCGTCTTCATGAAAATCTGCATTTAGAAAAGATTCCTTGGTAATGCAGTTGGTATTCTCTTATGTTGGATTTTATGAGCGGATAACGCCCAGAGTACGCGAAACGGGGTCCAAGGTATTTACAACTACATTTCACGAAAAATGTCTGCTTCACCTCTCCAATAATAATGCTCATGTTAGTAAAGACGAGATTTATTACTACTGTTCTCGTATTTATATTGGTGGCGGTAAGTAGTATGTTCTAATAATAGTCAGATGCGTCGGTTTTTATCCAACCTAATTACCGTTAACCGCGACATGTGGTGTATGATATGGGGGAGTGTCCATAATGGTTGAACAGTCGGTTATAATGAAAAGTCTGTGCTACAGATCAGGTGACTCCAAATGTCTATACCAAGGGTCTCCAAACTACGGCCCGCGAAAGAATTTTGCAGAAATGCGCCAATTGAACTAATTTTCCAGTGAGTACTGGTAAATATGATTCTGAGCTTATCGACCTGACATATCATACTGCAGTTCGATGGCTTAGCTGTGGAAAGGTTCTTTCGCGCTTCTTTCAGCTCAGGAATGAAACTGATATATTCCTTACCGAGAAAAACCATCACGAACCACTTTTATCAGATACCAAGTGACTTTGGAAATTAGCATTTTTGCTGATCGGGTGAACCATATGAACCATTTCAATTTAAAGTTGAAGGCTGAAACTAACTTAGTCTGTGATTTATTTGCACTTATCAAAGCATTCAGAGCAAAGTTGATACTTCTGGAAAGCCAAGTGAAAAATTGTAACTTTGTTCATATGCTATACTGTGCAGAGTTGCATAAAATGGGTTAAGCAGAATTTCCTTCCTCGTTTGCAAATTTAGTCATTTCAGATTTGAAAGAACAATTTCGGAAGCGATTTGCTGATTTGGATTCCATTGCTCAGGAAATTAAGATTGTTTCAAAATCCATTTGACTGCGATGCTGCAGATGTCCCAAGTCAAATTCAAATAGAAATTACTGAACTTCAGAAAAATTATCATATTAAAGACATATACAAGGAAGGAAATTTGATCGAATTTTATAAATTTCTGAACTCTGAGCAATTTCCAAATTTAAAGAAATTTGCTTGTAAATTTATCTCCATTTTTGGGACGACATATCTGTGTGAACAAAATTTTTCCCAGATGAAGTACATCAAGTCGAAATTACAGGGCACATTTATCCGATGAACATTTAAAGTGGCTACTTGTGATTAGAGTTTCAAAATTTGAACCTCAATTTAATCAGATTTTAAGAATGCAAAAAGAGTTCCATCATTCACATTAATTGTTTTATTATAATTTGTGATGAAAATATGAGCATTTACTGCTACTGTCTGTTGTCATTAATATATGAAAATTTATTCTCACGTACTTTGTATTTCGTTTATGAAATTCTGTGCTTTCAATAAAAGTCATATACCTAGAGTTATTAATTTCTCATTTTATCCGGCCCGTTGAAAGTGCTGAATTACCTAATGTGGTCCGCGGTTCGAAAAGTTTGGAGACCCCTGCTCTATACAATGGATACTTCCTGCTGACAAACTTTCCCTAGTCAGGTTGTTCGAAAATAATTAAGTCCTTATTCGATACATTTAAAGAAATTCCATCACCGACCGAGAGATGGACGAAATATATCATGGTCAGATGCAAGGACAGATGAAATCCCTCTCTTCTGAACATTCGGGATATGTTTCCGCTCCGAAAAGATATCCCCAAACTGAAACCACTGACAGTGTACGTGATTTACACCCAATAACAAAGCGCATGAATACAGGCGAGCAGGGAAAGCAACTATATTGTGGTGTACAGATCCACTGCTATGAGGTGACTCTGTAAACAACGGCCGTTACCAGGTAACGCCCGCAGAATACACACACGCAACAATAGTACAACGGCGTTATGCCATCTGTTTCTAAGCAACGGCTCGATAAACACGTCCCGCACAACAATAGAAGTACGTTTATCTCTAGAATCATAACGGGTGACGAAAGTTGGATTTACAGTTGTGATCCAGAAACAAAGCAACAATCGTCGCAGTAGATCATCATGAGCAAAAAAGGGACGGCAGGTCCGGAGTACAACAAAGAGCATGTTCATTGTTTCTATGGGCGTGAAGGGGATTGTTCCCCGTGAATCTGTTCCTCCTAACACTACGGTCAACTCTGACGTTTACTGTAACGTTTTGAGACGCTTCTTGCATAGACCTGCTGTAGTAGCCAATGATTCAAGCCCGCAGGTCCGGAGTACAACAAAGAGCATGTTCATTGTTTCTATGGGCGTGAAGGGGATTGTTCCCCGTGAATCTGTTCCTCCTAACACTACGGTCAACTCTGACGTTTACTGTAACGTTTTGAGACGCTTCTTGCATAGACCTGCTGTAGTAGCCAATGATTCACAGCCCGCTTTTCTGAGGCAATTTAACTTAATTAATTTGTAGTACCGTCTCAAAATGAAGACCCTCTCTGCTTCTAAGCACGCTTCACATTGTGAGAACATGTCTCTAGGCACATGAGGATTTAAATCGTGTGACTGCAGAGTCCTCGACTTATAACTCACTCGCTGAAGACTTCATCTAATGCTTCCAGAGTACTTCTTGCAGTGTGTGCAATAACATTATCTTGCATGAATGATTTTGCCTGCTCGATTTTCCATTACCAGTCAGCTGACTGAAGAAGGGTGAAAGTATCAATTCTCAGGTAGCATTTGGAATCTGTTGTTTCCTGAAAAGCACACAGGCCCAATGAAAGCTCTACTTTTTGCCAATCCATGCTGAAGAGCCAAAAGACAGATGATTTCTTTGGGCTTGCTTCTAATTCAGCACTGAAGTCATAAAGTTTTCCTTCAATCAATACATCTCTTTTGAAAGTCCTTTCTATCCAGCACTGATCCTGAAGGCTGTAATTGTTATATTGTAAATCGTTGCTTTGCACAGCACAGCAGTGTCAGGATACTTCCCACGAAACTTTCAACTTCACTTCTTCACGAAGAATGTTGTATGAAGATATAATATGAATAATTTCTGTTCAACACTATACTTCATTTCTGAACACTGTATCTCACAACATTGGTGACTGTACTTGTGCATATCTCAAGCACAGCTAAGCAACTAAACACAGTGACAGTGACATCGACATAAGCCAGCAAGCACCAGGAGACTGAGCAATGGTTCGGCTGCCAGCAGTGGGCTGGTATGGGAGAATAAATTTCTAGCTGGCCAGTATAAGGATAATCTACCCTCCTGTATTTCTGAACTATTGTATTGTAAACTTATAAGCATCTCATCCCTCTTTCTGAATCACCAACACCCAAACTAGCGAGTAAACAGAAACCAAGTACTATAAGATGTGTCTACGACTATACTGCACTGTGGCATCTGTCTACACCACATTACATGCCCTACCTTGGTATAACACAATTTAATAACAAATCGAACAGTTAACATGGAACATCACTGAATAACTTCCATTTAACAAGACTCCTGCAAAAGCGTTTGAGGAGGTGACTATGGATAAACACACATTTTGACCCTTGGATGTGGGGGGGGGGAAGCTGATGAACATCCCAACCCTTCAAAGTCTACCAACATTACAAATGGTGACAAAAATTCAGTGGAAGACCAAAACATCACAGTTTTACACAGAACACTGCATAACTGCCAGTACTGAGAAGCCACCAAATTACATACAGCACACCTGTAACCATGCAAGTTTGATGGTCTTGGAACTGGAGATATGATATCTTCTGCAAATATGAAAGAATTGATCAATTACACTGTCACATGTACAGAGTGACTACAAATGGGGTCTGGACTGGAAACTGGATTTACTGAACACATACGGATCCTAACAAGAAATAACTATAGTCCTATCCCTAATTAACTACAGTACGCACTAAGTATTCTCAGTCTGCTCTAACTTCATGGGTTGTCGCCTCCTAATGGCTTCCAACACTGTAGCTTCCTTGTTCACATTCTTACTGGCTGGGGACTGACTCACAATTCACAAAACTCTAGACTTGTCCTGCTTATAACACCTTCGCAAGAAGCACATAGAAAACAACTATCCCCACAGTTTTCTATTCTTGCATCACGTGGCTATAGCTCAGGCTGTGTACATAACACCATTCTTGCGTTACTGTTTACAGTTAACACCTACAAACGGTCACTGCTTACAGAGTCAATACTTAGCAACGGGTCTACATGTCACATCGCTCCCTCCTTAAGGCTATTCATCCCAAAGAGCCTACAGGCATACCGTCATTTCTTCTTTCCTGAGGGCTGTGTTTGTGACGTCTGTGATTAGCATCACTTTCCTTCCCTATGGCTCGGTTCTCTCAGTGATTACTCTCCGACAGCTCATGTTGCTCCCTTCTTAAGGTTACTCATACCAAGCAGTTGCCTGATAAGCTGTGAGCAGGTGTACCACCGTCAACTTTAAAACTATGGTTCCACTGGAACATCATTTATCCGTGTGACTACCTTGCATAGGCCGTCCCATGAGGACTGCAGCTTGGGCGATGGAGTTATACCTTGTCACCCTCGTGGTAGCCTATGCAGTTGAGCAGTCTGTCGTAATGCATTTTTATCTGGTC
Source organism: Cryptotermes secundus (assembly GCF_002891405.2). Classification (NCBI taxonomy): domain Eukaryota; kingdom Metazoa; phylum Arthropoda; class Insecta; order Blattodea; family Kalotermitidae; genus Cryptotermes; species Cryptotermes secundus. Next base: position 346,462 of record NW_019738880.1, read on the forward strand.
ACTGGCCAGCTTCAGCTGTTGGCAGGCATAACTGTGGATGACATTTAATGGTCCACAAATTCACACATGATTGATTGTGAGTCGTTCCTCCTAAGGGGGTGCCCCAAACAGCAGGTTGCAGGGCAGATAAGAGTTCTTCGGAACACCAGGCCAGCAAACTGGTAATATTGCATCCCAATCTCTCTGCTGTGATTCAACGACTTTTCCTAGGCTATTCTGATGTAGCGCAGTCAGTCACTCAGTATAAAAACCCTATGCCTGAGTATGGTATGACAGAAATGCACCTTACTGTGAGGTCAAGTCATAACAGAGAGAAAAGTAATCATAATGGACTAGTGAGTCTTTGTATAAGAAAATGAATGTTCAACACAAAGTACTTGGTCACTAAAAGGAAAGTAATACAAATCAAGGTCACTAGCTCTAATTTTTAAGTTGTGGCATGTAAGTAAAGTACACAGACCAGTTTTAGCCCACTGTTAAATGTATGTGGATATACCACAACTTGCTTTCTGATTGGGAGGTTTCCGCATGGTCTCTCACAACCAGCTATTCCACAGTTCTGTTCCTGCCACTCATCCACAACCACCCATACAGCATTCACGCATATCTCTGACATGGGATCAATACAATAAACACAATCCTGAACTGTTTAGAGCCTGAATCTGTTACACAGAACATAATAAGGCAAGTTGTTAATCACAAACGAATCTGGGACTAACATACACAAAACAATATTTTATTTCCCCTGCAATATAAATCTGGGATCAACTTACACATAAGCACATTTTATCTCTCACTGCAAAATTAGGTCCTTTTCTGTGTTCATTATGACTCTCTATAAACAACACCTTCAAAAAATAAGAAGGGACATGTAAGTGGTTGGGTGATCCATGAACAGCAAACAGATAAGATCATCGCGCTTCTACATCCACTCTAACGGCTGACTGCCAGTGACAGAGGCTTCCAACTTTACAGAGTCTGACACTCATCCTTCCACACCTGTCCAATGCAAGCTTACCCCAACACAAACAGGTGTTGCTGGGCATTATGACTGGACACATTTTTGGAAGGGAACAAGGGCTGTCCTACCATATGACAATACTTTCATATATTACCTCAGATACTTCCAAATTAGGGGCCTAAAACTGAGAACAAACAATTCTTGATGCAGTGTTTTCAGGTTTAAAATCTACTCTGAATGCAGAAACCATGAAGACTGTCTACACTCCAATAAAAATTTAGGTCCACCAACTCCACCTTGTATAAACAACCTGGCGGATGGGAAGTCTTTCGTTAAGTAAGTTTGAATTTCCCACCAGCATATGAATACTGGAAGTATATTGAAAATGGACTCCAAAAACTTCATACGATGATATAACAGTCTGCATCACTAGCTGAAGATATTGTGTCCTTGTTCCCACAGTGAACAGAGCACAATGAAACAGCAGCAAGAGCGCAAAATACACAGGATGCATGGAAAGGTCTGTTCCTGTTGATTCTTACATAACATAAAGCACACATCATATTCTGTCACCAAACAATCCAACTGTCACATTACAGGACAAACTGAACCAGAAAAATTCATTTGCATTTGTATATATGAATTGTGCAATTAAACATTAAGTGTATGATGCTGTTCCTGATTCTAGCACAATAATGTAGCTGCATGTCAAACATTCACCATGTCCATAAAAGTATTAAAAAAAAAAAGTAAAAGCTATCCCTGTACCAGGCCGTGAAGGCCCATAGGGTTGCGATACGTTGCGGGTCCCACACTATCTAGACAATCGGCTCAAAGATGGCAGTAAGGTTGTCAGCCTTACGCGCTGGCTGCGCTTTACTCCCCAGGAAAATTATTCAATTAATTCCTGGTACTCATTTCTGTTAGAGGCTGAGTATATGCCAGGGCCTAGTGCAGCTGGAAGGATGAGGTCAACTGAAAAAAATCCGATGACCTCATTGGGACCTGAACCCGCGACCTTCCGGCTTGTAGCATAGCCCCTCCACCATGTCTGTAAGATGGATTATATTAGCACGTCCTGCTGCAATCAGTAAGTCTTGTCCCTAGTCACTATGCCTACTGAGATATCCTGGCTCCCAACCAACCTGCAGAAGACAGAAATAAATTCTACACTATATAAGAATGCATCAAGGGCAAAGTAGGGTTTAACATACTATCAAGCTAAATGCTGACATTCACACCCATAAACAGGTGAACATGGATACCAGGAGATGATAATTCCAGGTTCTCACAGCAGCAACTGCTTACAGAATGAGCTGTATAATGCTTGGATGGGCCAAGGACTTGCTTATGGAACTATTCTCAGGCAGTATACAATTTCAGCTCTTCCTCACAGTTGGTGGTAATATTCACCGTCTGGCTATGTCAGAATATCTTGGTACTGTTTGCTGTGTGTCTTAGTGGCAGTGAAATAGTTTTTCTCACCATTTCTGTCAGTCCAGAACCTTTTGTCTTCTTGTCTGCTGTCCAAAAACATAAAAATTAGAATATACAAAACAAATAATTTTGCCTGTGTTTCTGTATGGGTGTGAAACTTGGTCTCTGACATTAAGGGAGGAAAACAGACTGAGGGTAGCGGCCTCTGTAGCCTAGGGGTAACGTTCCCACCTCATGACTCAAGGTACGCGGGTTCAAACCCGGCAGAGGTCGTGGAATTTTTAAGGGCGGAAAAATTCAGGGAACAAGTCCTCCGGGAGGGACTTTAAGGCGTGAGTCCTGTGTCATAGATTTACGGCACATAGATCCTCATGTTTCTAGGAGACCTCTGAGCAAAATTAGGTAACAATTTCCCGCCCAAGTAGTTTCCAACGCCTCTGGTAGATTGGGGAAATATCTGGTACCGACGGCCGACCTCGTTGGCTGAACAGGGCTGATAGCACACACCAGTACCGGTAGGGTATGGGGACAGTAGAAATTAAAGGGGGACACACAATGGACCAATAACTGGTCNAAAAACAAGCACACACTCTGTAATATGCATAAGAACTACAAAAAGTAATACAAATTAATATACATCAAAGCCCACACAACTGAAACTTTCAGAGTACATAAAAACAATGCCTGTTACTCACCTACTCGACCCTGCTGCTGGGGTTGCAAAACTCGCTTCTCATTTGAAGTCACAGCAGGTGTAATAAAATTGGAACCAGCCTGCGGTTTAGCCTCTGACTGTTTCCCTCTTATCACTGATGCAGCATTCTTATTCACTGTCCATGGATTTATCTTTGGCAAAGGTGCTTCCACATACTTCTTCTTTTCAGGAACTTTATCAGAAACACTGTCTCCCTCGTTTTCAATTAAAGAACAACTCTGTTCATCATGTTCCGACTTGTCGGCACATGAACTATTTACGGGTCTACTGCTCACATTAACATTCTCGTCCATTTTCTCGGGTAATCTCCTCGAACTCCTACCTTGTGGGATAATCTGAGGAAAATCCTCGTTGCCATGTGCACTGTTCGGGCCAGAAACATTTAACGCGTGATGCTTAACACTTTTTTGCACTGCTGTCTTACTTCTTGTTGGAGCTTCTTTCACACTGTGTTCTTTAGGGGTCGCATGTGATACCGCATTTATGTTTTCTTTATTACTATCGATGTTCTTAAAATTAAGTACTGCATTCGCATACGATACTCCTACCGTCTCTCTGCTTTGAGGGCCATCACTGGACTGAGCGACTTGAGCCGCCATTTTGCTTAATATAATACAAAAGCTCAGCTTCACCACGAGGCGAGACGCAATTTCTTTCACTGTACTGATACATCAATCCAACATACAATCTAAATTATAATTTCTTCTTCACTGATTGTCTTGACGTATTTATAACAATAATGTATTGTAACTGGTGACTGTTTTATGGAAAAAATAAAATTATTGCTAACAATATGTTACCCTAATGCTACGCTGTTGTCCATGTTAGCAGCATGGCTCTCTGGAAAAAACACGCCAACATTGCATCAACACCATTCACTGATCAATACTACTTGTCCTAACTACAACTAAAAGAGCTTTCGTACGGCACTACGTATTATCATTTGAATAAAATAGTTATGATAATGCGTCAACAACGGCTTGAGACACCTATACACACTTATTCCACAGAATATATTATTTTACTTCCAACTCGCCATATCATTTATTTCATTTATGCCACAGTTCCTCTCACTAACTGTATACTTACAGAAACTGATTATCTTCAATTACTCCGAAACCTCCGAACCTCCGAACTTCCTCACACTGACCCATTCACATTTTACAAAACATGCCTCTCACCACGTAATACTACGCAATCACACAGTATTACTGACGCTTATTACAAACAGGTTCATAGATGTCAGCACCAGTCATCACTATGCAGGTGTTGTGTGTGGATGTTGCAGGTGGAGGTGTTTTCAAAGTCTCGTTATGTGTGACAAAATGTGTCGTAAGTGCTTATACTTATAGGAAATCGTAACGTCCGTAATATTTATACATATATCCATCCTTGCAATTATGACTTCACCCACCTACGTTGCTATTATATGATTATTGGTTCCAGAACGGTGGAACATGGAAAGTGTTCGTAGATAACCTGTATAACACGCTTTAATAGAGGTTATCTATGGACATTTTCAAAGTTGAGCCAAAGCTATACCAATAAATTATTTAAGTAATGTTTTGTACTTTTAACTGTGTATATGCACTGGGTAAACATTACTCTATGCTTCATGAAGTAATAAGGTACCCCGTCTGTTTAGTGTCGTTCACTTTGTACTGCAATATGCGTTGTATAATAAAATTTATTTTATGCCGTAATAGAGTAAATTTTCCTAATTTAGGAGCATGATTTTCTGGGTTGTAACGCCATGTAGTTGGGAAAGAGCCCGACGTTTCGGGGGAAACATATTGCCTATACCTTCAGGGCTGAAGAGTAAGTAAACAACTAACTAGGCAGATGGGAACCAGTTTGTTCCCCCCTCTCTTTATTCTCCTTTTCCTGCGTGAGCGTTCTAGGCAATATTAAACAGTTTCTTTGTGTGTGTGGGGGGGCAAAAGATTACCTGAAATAATGCTGTATTTAAGTTTTTTTTTATAAATGTAACCACTAGATACGTTCCACTTCCAGTAAAATCGTTAGTTTCATATTTCAGTATTTCCAACTTTTGTGTAGTGTTTCTGTGTTTGTTAATTTTCACTATATAGAATGCATACAGTACATAGCTTCTTGACCCTAGAAATTCACAACTAATACATGGACCAACAAAACTGAATGGCATTAATACATGTAATCTTGATGGAACTGTTGTTTTCTTGTGTGATGGTAAATGAAATATGAAAATCCTTTTCCTGAAATTATGATGAAACATAATTCAGAATCATCTGAAGCAAGGAGATGCATTTTCTTCATTGCTTTTAAACTCTGTTTTAATAAATTTCATCATCAGGAGGAGCTGGAAAGAAATGGGACACATGAACTTCTGGTCCGTACTGATATTACTAAATGTACTGGGTGAAAAAGTAAATACCATAAAGAAAAAACACAAAAGCTGATCATAATGGTCCCAAAGCATAGAGCACAAAATGTCTTCATATGCTTGAACACTGGGATCATGGGTTCAAATCACTCACACAATGGATGCATGTCTACGCCTTTCCTGTGTTTATGTTGTCCTGTGTAGGTAGCAGCTTTGTGACAGACTGATCCCCCATTCAAGGAGTCCTACCACCTGTCTATGATTTATCATTTCACAGGCCAAATGCCTTAATCCTTCAAGGAGGAGGCAGGATAGGGGGAGAAACACAGAAGCTATTAGACACTAGTGAAGAGGCTGGTCTACAAGCGTATACAAAGAGAAAAAGATTATATATATACTAGGTGGTTCAAATATGACTGAGACTGATTTTTTTGTAAACAAGCCGCACTGCATAGCAGCTGTGCAACCTTGAGAAAGTGAAGCCACAACCTCCACCCTCCCTCCTGTTAGGGTTAGAACCTGTTCAGTCCGGTCTGGAAGTTGCTAGAGTGATGAGTGAACAGAAGGTACCGCAGAGCGTGGAACAATGCATTGTGATCAAATTCCTCATTGGAGAAAACGTCCCGTCCGCTGAAATTCACCAGACTCCAACAACAGTATGGGGAAGAGTGTCTCTCACGGACCCATGTGTTTGAGTGCTGTAAGTGCTTCAGAGAGGGCAGAGAGCGCATGGAGAATGAACTGCATGATCGTTGGCCGCAAACATCCGTCACCAAGCCAAACATTGATCGTGCAGACGCACTTATTTGTGAGAATAGGCGCATCACTATCAAAGAACTTGGAGCAATGCTGTCCATAAGTGTTGGTAGTGTAGAAGACATCATGAAATACCACCTGCACTATCGCAAGGTGAATGCACGGTGGGTACCACTCACTTTGACAGACGTGAACAAAATGGTGCGCATGCAAGTTGCCAGTCGTCTCCTACGGCAGTTTGAAGACGAAGGTGAAGCATTTTTGAAGTATATAGTGACCACCAATGAAACGTGGGTGCACTACTTCATTCCAGAGTCCCGGCAATCATCACGCGAGTGGCGGCATACCAGTTCTCCCAAACCCAAGAGCGCGGAGAAGCTGTTCGGCAGGAAAAGTGATGGCAGTGTTCTTCTGGGACTGGCAGGGGGTTATCCATGTAGACTTTCTGACAGATGCCAGAACAGTCAATGCAGCGTATTACTCAGACCTCCTGGCAACAGACGTGAAGGAAAAGATCTGATTCAAGTGGAAGAGAGGTGGAAAGTGGGTAGCCTTCTTTCAAGACAATGCACGCCCCCATACGGCCAAAACAACAATGGAAACCCTCCGGAAATTGAAATGGAACCTTCTGACACATCCGCCGTACAGTCCCGATTGGCACCAAGTGATTTCTACCTGTTTGGAAGGCTCAAATCAGACTTGCAAGGCATGCGGTTTGTGGACGACACCATCATCCAGAATGTTCGGGAGTGGATATGCCGCCAACCACAAGACTTTTTTGAAAAGGGCATCAGGATGCTTCCAGAACATAGGAAAAAATGTGTTGACTCTGGAGGGGAGTACGTTGAAGACTGACATGTGCAAGTAAGTGTTTGGAAATTTTGGTTTAAAAAAAAATCAGTCCCGGTCATATTTGAACCACCTTGTATATATATTCATCTCATCACCAGAGTGCAGGAAAAAATCATAATGTAAAGACACCCAATAAATCCCTAAAAATCTGGCAAGTTCAAATATGTGAAAACAAGAGTAACAAATTAATATTATATTCAGTACAATTATTGAGTTTTTGGACATTATCCATCATCCTGCTTTTTTATCTAAAAACAACATTTCAGAGATTGGACTCTTGTCTCCCTCCTCAGGTAAAAAAACACTAGATAAACCAAACATAACATACACCATCAGTGGGAGCTAACCACAAACATTAAAATACTCCACATGAAACCTTGCGCCTGTGGCCAAGCATAATTTAATGGCCCAAGTCCATAAACTCAAGAGTACTATCAAGCTAGAATCCAACACTAATGAAATAAATTCTATGTAGTACCAACATAAAAACGCAAATTTCACATATAATCTATGCTGGACAAAGTTGTGGTCTTGTGACTTCTGCTTCAGTGATGGCACACCAGATGGGAGATATGTCCAAACTGGATTGGCTGATTGGGTGAGCTGCCAGAAACATATGGGTGAATTCCTTGTATTTCCTGTAGGCGGTGTTCAGTTCAGTCTGCAAAACTTTCATTTCTTTCCAACATGTTTTGTGGTCTTTGATTTTTTGAGCAGACCTTCAGGCAAGTCGAGTCACAATTAACTGTTCCAGAAAAAAATGGGCTGACGAAAATAAGAAATTATGGAAGACTGAAATTGAAGAACTCATCGACAGATATGGCCCCAATGCTATACAACGAAAGTAAGAAACGTTCAGACCTACAAGGAGAATCAATATTAACTGTAGCATTTGCTACCTTTTTAATAGATTTATTATTATTAGGCAGAAGTGTCAAAGTGCACCAGTTACATATATCTCCATATTCAAGGGGTTCCCACTAATTTCTGACTACAGTTAAACCAAATTTATGAGTCAGTGTACCACATAAGATAAAAAAAGTTCTCCCTGTACTTAATTAAGCACATCATGGAACTCCTTAACCATACCACTAGATGGAGGTAAGCGTTCAGCTTCATACCCTAGCTACTTTACCCCTGGGAAGAGAACTCCTGAACCCATTAAACAGAAGTCTAGGTGGACCTCAGAGTCAGTCTAAAAACTGTGGAGAACAATCTCTTCCTACTGGGAATCAAACATCTCTCTCCAACCACCCAGCCCATAGCCCTGTCATTACATTCACTGGGCTGCAGAACTTGAAAAACTTTCAAAATAAGGCCACATACATTTATTTTTCTGACTACAAGAAGATCTGAAAGTCACCTTTCCTGTGCTTGATGTTAAGTACTACACAAGAACTCGATAACAAACAACCTGTGTCAGCCAGTACCTCATTTGAGTTCAATTATTTTTAATGCTTACAAAATCATGTACTTCCCATAAGCAGTCCTTAGTAGTTCTTCAGTTTACTGAAACAACCAGAACCGACACCAACTGTGGGGCGTAATAACAAATGTAACATAGTAAGAACAATGGAACTTATACCAATCATCAATAAACAATGCAAATGATAAAAAGTACAATCAGTGGAGTGTAATTATAACATCAAATCAACATCAAAGTGTAATTGAAGATTTCATGGAGAGCAATACAGCAAAAAAGTGATATCACATGTAACCAGCATAATGCAATTAGCATCAGCTCTGATTAGGTGTACAGCTGACTGACTTAGGTTGTCTAGTTATTTAACACATTGCGGACTGGTGGTTTAAACATTTAAATCACCCTGGGGACCGGCGTTTTTAAACCTACTACCCTAACTTGTGCACTGTTCACTTTAAAAATTAATATAAAATCTCCTAATTAATTTTATGAACTGAAATTTTTGGAGAACACTTACCAGAGCTCCTAGAAGTGCTTGCGCATGTGATATCTCTGGAAACCTTCCCCTTTGTGAAGAGGCATTACGCAGAATTTGCACATGTAGGCAGTTCTACTCTTCTTGTGCTCTGCGCACACATGGCACTGCCTAGAAGGGTGTTTCTTCTTGCAATATTCACTCTTCACAATTTTCACGAGAATATGTTTCCGCATATCACCCGAGAGTCGGCCAGGGGGGTCTACTTGAGGCCTCTGGCGGGTGCGAACAGATGGCCCCGGCTGCACTACGTCTGTGTCTGACGCAGGTACTGCCGCCACCATGACGTCAGTAGCCCAAGCTTTTGCCAGTTTCAACAGATATGCTCTGTATTTCAAAGTAGAATTTCTGTTCACCTTTTTGAAAACCGTAAATGAATTGAAAATTGCACAGTTTATAAGCCACAGTGCAACTTTCTTCGTCCATTTTACTGTTTTCCTAGGAAGGGAATAACAGGCCAAGAACTGGTCGGCCCTATCAACTCCTTTCATGAACATATTATACTCGGAAATACAAAGAGGCTTCTTTACTTGCCCGTGTCGTCTCTGAACATCGACCATGCTCGAATTGTGAATAGTGGAAACCATATTCACAACGAGAGTATCCCTCCAGGACTGAAGAAGTATGTCCCCCTTCCGTCAAAGAAACTATCTCCAAAAAACAGTGACGCAACTTCAGACATGTCCGTTGGGTCCGATGGCATCTGCTTCACCCCCGGATCACCAGTAAACTTTCCCAAAGTGGGGGTTTTGTCCACTTTATCCCATGTAGCTGTCCCGACACTCGCACTTTCAACGGAGCTCTCACTTTCACTTGACACATTTTGGGCAGCCCTGTGGCCCCCGTCACTGTCACTGTCACTGATAATGGCCTCGCTATCAGAAGACGAAGCAGTTGGCAAATCTGATAGCTCATCGGAGAACATATCTAATATTTCCTGTCCTCCGAGAGATCGCAACTGCTTTCGTCTCTGAGCCATGTTGAACTGGTAGCTGCGTGGTTCATACGTGCAAGCATGGATTAGAACAAAGCCAATTTTGTTTAGGTTGTGACAGGAAATGACTCTGGTCGAGTTACTAGATAAGGCAGCAATCATTCCCGAGGTCATCTACGCAGTAGTTACGATTCAATGAAGCCACACAGCGATATATAGCGTTTTGCAACATAACGTGACCGTAGAGGGCCATATGGCCCACCCTGTCCGCAACGCTTGGAAACTTAGAGGGCCATATGGCCCGTCCGGTCTGCAATGTGTTAAGACCAGCTCTTTCTAATGGACCCATCCTTTCACCTGAGGAAGGAATTATATCCAGTTTCTGGACCTGTGTTCCTTCAGAATAAGAGACAGTGGATAACATACAGAACTCAGTAATGCCAAACATAATATAACCATCATGAGAACCCTTTATATTAATACAGGTAGATGTTACAAATAATGTATACTGTCTGTATCAGCCCTTGGAATCTGACAAGTATGAGACATTAAAATAAGGATAACCCACAAATTAGAAACCATGAGAAAACATAACAAAATCAAAAAGAACCATTTTTTCCCAATTCTGAAACACCCTGTAAGACAGAAGGAAGTAACTAGTATATTATTATGAGAGAAAAAATTAGTGTGGAACAAATATCAGTATAGCCTATATCAGACACAAATTTGTCTAAAATCATTTTATGCAAAATCTAATCACATTGGTACTTAATAAATTACAGAATCCCTCAGTTTTATTTACATGACTATAAATCTTTAGTATATCATAATTAGTACATTTTAATGTCTAAAATATCTTATACAGACCAGTACTTGTGCTCATGGACACTCCTTCAACTTGCAGAGCAGAAATTGTTATTCTGACATGCGACGCTTTGCAAATATCTTCTTACATATATATAAACATATAAAATTCTATGACTTTCACTCCTTTTGCAGCATTTATACCATCTAAATTGTCTAAGGAACAATAACTTATACTGGTCAGACTCAGCTTTGTGCAATACTAGCAGTGGTGAAAATATTGGCCAGTTTTATACACACCAGTAACTGACAAGAAAATGTTTCTGAATAAAATTTAGCACCAGTACAATGGTGTATGAGGTACTATTAATTATTCACAGTAACCTCATAACACCCTTCCATCCCCACCCTAGTTCACAGGCCCACAAAACTAATATCCAAACAGTATGCAAATTAAAAACAAACATTCTCCGCTACACTTCACTCTTCATTGTTATGACTCCTCGATGCTAATTCATTTGTTTTTCTGGCGATGTGTCTATGTATTTCCTCTTCAAACGCTGAAATGATTCAATGATGGCTTCTCTGTAAAAAGAGAAAGAACTGTTTACAGATTTCTAAAAGGAAGAGAAACTTACAGTACTATATATGCTGTTCATGTCTGTACCCCCTTAACAACTAAACTGGAAATATCTGTAAATGGCACTTGCACTGATTTGGAATGGCAGCATACATGATGCAATATAAACATCAAAAATGGGAAGGAGTTATGACCTGAGGAACAGTACAGTTAGTTTCTACAAAACCGTTTTATTACAATATAACATGCTCATATAAAAAATTCTGCCAGCTATGTAACAAGAAAAAAATAATATACTGTCACATGACTGAGTTGACTATAGACACTCACAGATCATAACTAAAAGTAGCTCAATTCACACTCTCTCCAATTCACTACAGCATGTACTAAGTTTTCTTAGTCTGCTGTGTCCTCATTGATTGGCTGGTAACAGCTTCCAACAGCAGACATTCCTCTTCCTGTCCCTAGCTATAACAACTCTCAACTATTTATAACCACCTAACTCAACTCAACTGACTCTCACTAACTGTCCTGCTCATGACATCTTGGCACGGACTGTGTAGAAAACACCACTTCCCATTATAGCTGTATTCAATTGTTGTCATGGAAATGTGTTTGATAGTGTGACTCTGCTGGCTTCACAGGTCTTGCTTATATGAATTTATATGGGTAATTGAAATACGCCCAATACACATGAGAATCTAACTGTTCTGTTTCCCATTTCCTATTGCAGACCCAGTAAAATACAGAATAAGGTATTATGAAATTTACTTGTACTCTTGCCAGTATGTGCAACAGTCATAGCCACTACAGCAAAGAGCAAATATTAAGGTATGGACAGCCTGCCATATGTATCAGTCACATATGGCTGCTCACTACACTGCCCCTGATGACAAAAGAAGTGAGCTCTGAAAAGTTGGTATCTAACTCAACAGAGCCATGGCCAAACATCTGAGAAGTTTTTGTCACATTTGTTTACCATCAAAGCTTAAAATCTTACGTTATGGCAGTTTTGGGGTACAATTCAAATCCTCATTCCTCATCCTTTTTAATGCATGAATACAATCTAATTTCTTAAACAGAAAATTATTCCTTCTTCAAAGTCATGCCCGTGCACACTCAGTGACAAGGATGGCAACCATACTTCTAGGACTTACAAGACACACATTTTGTTATATGCAATACTGTTACCTGAAAGCATGTTTGTGCAGTAAGTATGCACTGATATGTCCTGCATCAAGGATCCGCACCTCTGCTTCAGGCCATATGTCAGTAAGATCAGCACATCCTTCCCTTGGGACATAAGCATCATTTCTTGCACAAATTGCAATGATCAGGGACGTGTCCACAGGGACAGAGAAATTCTGCAGGTTCGTGCATTCATCCATGATTCCATGCATGAACAATAACGCTTCACCCTCGCGCCAGCGCGATACGCTCTCCTTAACATTTTCTGAATCAGACACAAACATTATATATATCTCATGCATGAACTAATGTCAATGGGCTACCTCAATGTACATAAACAGAGTTTATAACAATTCCACAAATAATTACACAGCATAACTTTTCACATTTTTATGACAACATACTTGAAAGAAGCTCTTTTTGACTAAAATGGGTATGTTAATCATAAAAAAATAATCAAAAAGTTGCAACACACACAGCTCCTTTTGGTAAGTCCATCTCTTTTGTATGCAAGACATCAATGTACAAAGAGATATTGGGTTTTCGGACTTTATCCATCGTCCTGGTTTTAAGATAACTAAGAAAAACACAGTTTCTGAAATGTCGTGTTTTTCTTAGTTATCTTAAAACCAGGACAATGGATAAAGTACAAAAACCCAATATCTCTGTGTGTTATATACCATCGTCTGAAATAATGTTATTTACATGAAAATCAACTTTCATTCACTAATAAGACATTATTTTCTCACATTGTAGTTGACAAAAATTATAGGAATACACAGGAAAAAATAAATATGAAAAAGCGTTCTGCATCATAACAAAATGTAATACATGAAATTGTGACATTATAAAAAAATTTCTATGTGCAGTTATCAAATCAAGGTATCAGACTTAATTTCTGAAGTGTTTTCTTTTATATCATGATGAACCTGTTGACCAATATTACTGATGGTTAATATGATGACTGATGTTACAGTCTTTTAGGATGTGACACAATACAATGTGGTAAAAGTAAGTAAAGTAAAGCTATCCCTGTAACAAGCAGCCTCCATACTCTAGAGGTAATGTTCCCACCTCATGACTCGTAGTACGCGGGTTCAAATACCCGGCGGAGGTCGTCGAATTTTTAAGGGCGGAAAAATTCAGGGAACAAGTCCTCCGGGAGGGACTTTAAGCTGTGTGTCCCGTGTCGTAACTTTACGGCACATAAAAGAACCTCATATCCCTAAAGGGGATCACTGAGCCAAATTCCAGGACGTTTCCCGCCCAACAATAGTCTCTAAGGCCTCTGATAGATGGGGGAAGCATTATAGACACCGCTAAGCAAGTGGCCGAACTCGCTTGCTCGGCGGGACTGATGGTACGCACCATTTATCGGTAGGGTATAGAGACTGGTAGAATATCATAAAGGGAAGCACAATAGATCAAACTGGTCACTGTGCATGGGGAAACCCACCCTCTCTAAATAACTAACTATCCCTGTAACAGGCCATGAAGGCCAATAGGGTTGTGAGACGTTGAGGGTCCCACATTGTCTAGACACAATCAGCTCAATGATGGTGGTAAGGGTGTCAGCCTTACGTGCTGACCACGCTTTACTCCCCAGGAAAACTATTTAGTATATCTGATGCATAACTGAATGGCACTTGACCATGCGTGTGTATGGCAGAATGCAAGGAACTCTAACCACTAGACCACAAAGGCAGTCTATGCATTCATTTCATGAAATGTAAATAAATGCACAAAAATGGTAAACCCATAACTATGGCAATGGATACACATTCAACATTGGAGCAATACTGTTATAGTTATTCATAGTTACGAACCTGTAAGTGGTTAATAAATCTAATATCCAATCCAAAACCCGCTTATAGTCACTCTAACACATAATATTGTTTGTTTCAAGATTTATGTATTCTAATTGCTGTTCATTGGAACAAAATTCAGTTTTGATGAACAGAATACTTGTGGCATGCTAGAATTTGTTGTAACAGCCTTTCACTATGTGCCACTGTCAACTGGCTTGGCAGTGGTCATAATATTGGCTAAACAACAATGACGATGAAGTGTTGTTCTGTTTCATTAATGAGTATTATAGGGGTAATCCAACAGCAAACTGAATTTCAATTACCTTTCAGCTTATCAATTCTTTCCACTGAAGCACCGCTTAGAGAGCTCTTGTGCTCTAAATCCCTGTTTCTGAAACCTAAGACCCTTGATTTTGACTCACTTAATTGAGTTAAGATGCTCAGGTCCAAAAGTTTTTGTTTAATTAGTGGACTCTCTAATGTACTGCCTTTTGTCTTCGTAACTTCAGATGCCTGATCAGGTACACTTAAATTTATATTTATGTCAGGATGATCAACATTGTTTGATGTGTTTATCAGGTCTGAACCTTTCAGAGCACTTGTCATCAAATTTGCTGTACCTAATTTTGATTCTGCAGCAAGAACTTCAAGCTTTGATCTGAGAGTTCTGTTTGAGGATGGATTATAAACTTCATAATTTGATGCTCCAGAGGCATTACAACTACTGATGACTGCTTGACAGTTTGACGGTGATGATTCATTCGTTTGCTGGTTAAAGTTGCTGTTATCACTGTGTCCTTCTGTGGTGACAGATTTGGGATTTAGTTGCGATGCTCTGCAGAACTCCTTTTGTTTGCTTAATTCATGCTCTTCTCTGCTAAGTCTGTGGATGTGATCCATGCTTTGTGGAAAATGTTTTGCAAAGTACTGCCCAGCTCGGAATGCATCCTTCAACAACAACAAAAAAAAAAAAAGCAATCTTCATGCAGAACATGCAATTAAAAAGGCATATTAAATGTTTATTTTTGTATGACTTACTGATACATAGTAAAAATGTGATTTATAAGGCTGTGGTCTTCTGGGATTTGGTGCCATGCGGTTTGATAAGTATCAGCTAGGCATGTGTGAACCTGAACTTTTAAGATAAAATGAGAGGGAAGAAAGCAATCTCAATCTTGATTTTAACAGTGATCTTTCTTACTCAAACTTCAAAAGTTTTCAGATTGCTTTGTATAACAGCATGCCAACTATCTAATTCATCAGAGCTGCAACAGTTTGCAACACCAGCATAAATAAAATCTTCAATGAAATCTGTCTCACTCCCTCCTTCTGCCCATGGTGAAAAGGGAATGGCCTGGAATTGAGTCCTTTAACATCATGATTTACAAAAATTCTGCATTGGAAAAGGATGTGATATCAAAAGTGGTAGGAAGGACACTTTAGTGCACTGTGAAAAAAGTCTAATGATATAAATGGTGGCTGAAGTTAAAAAAAATGGTCTAGTAGAAATAATTCTCATTTTTGTCTCCATTCTCAAAATTTATCAGAATTCTCATTTGGATCTGAAAGTCTCTCTTCATGTACCTAGTACCAAGGTTCTGGAGAATCCTACTGCCTCAGTCTTCTACACTGACGATGGCAAAAGCAGCTTCCTCTAAGATGCATGCATCTTTCTACCAAACTACAAGGTATCACAGCCCAGAAGACTGTAACATTAATATTCATTGCTGTGAGAACTTCATATCTCACATATGAGATTTACACTCTTCTGATCTTGTTGTTTTGAAAGTTAAATGGAATATCCTGCAGTTCCCTTCATGAAATGCATTTCTGATGAAATTAGTCTCCTTTCTGACACTGTCCATGATTCATAATCATATGATATTGTTGATCTAGTATGTGTCTTATAAATGTACCTTATCAACTCGGACCAACTTTGTGATTTCTTCCCGGTAAACATCCTCAGCAAAATACTGTGAGCACAGCAGATCCCAGTTAATCGAGTGGCTCATAACTCCCTAGAACAGCAAGGAGTTACAACCCTCAATAATTAGCAAATACAATATTTTTTACATATACTGCACATATTCACATTGCGGTTTTCTTGGTTGTGACACTGTTGAAGAGTACATGGATACCAACATTTTCAGAGGAACATACTGTCTCCATCTTCAGGTTTCAAGTGAGTGCAGTGGGGATACTGGCAGGTTATACAGATAGGTTACAAGGAAAATGGTCACTCAGATCCACAGGTAGGGGAGAAGTATGTCTGTACATTGGTCATGCTTTTATCGCTGACTGTAAGAAATAAAAACATACATTGAGTGGCCTCTGATGGCATTTGTCCAACCAAATTTGGTGAAAATCGATTCAAAAATTGAAATGGACATAGACCCACAACATGGTGGCCTACGAAGCCATTTTACCCCCTTTTAAGGAAAGAAGACAGGTTAAAAATAATATTTAATGCCCTTTCTAAGAATATAGGATATTTCTTTGCAGTCAGAATCTATCTAAAGAAAGAGAAATAACACCTCTCACAACTCCAAATAAAGAAAGAAGCAGAGTCCAGTAATATATCAAATTATTTTCTACTTCAGAAATGACTGTGTGCAGATATGAAAATGTGCATTTTATGTACAAGGGTAAGTCAATAAGTAAGTTACAAATGGATATAAGAGTACTGATTTGAAAAATGCTTTTATTTCTGAACATAATCTCCCTGTACAATTAAGCCCCTAAAAACCAGCAGCATAAAATTCTTTGGGCTGCTGTCACAACCAGGCGGTGTCTTCCCTTCCTACAGCTTCATCATCGGGAAAACGTTCAGCCGAAAGATGATGTTTAAGAGGGCCAAACAAATGGAAGTAGCTTGTAGCAAGGTCGGGGCTCTACGGAGGATGCTCGAGGACTTCCCACTTGAAATTTCTCAGCATCTCATTTGTCTTGTTAGCAGTATGGGGATGCACGTTGTCATGCAAGAGCAACATGCCTTTGGTGAGGAGTCCTGGTCGCTTCTGTTGAATGGCCTTACGAAGTTTCCCGAGGATGTTACAGTAGGAATCGGCCCTCTTAAACATCATCTTTCAGCTGAACATTTTCCTGACAATGAAGCTGTAGAAAGGGAAGTCACCGCCTGATTCCGACAGCAGCCCAAAGAGTTTTATGCTGCTCGTTTTCATGGGCTTGTGAAACGATAGGACATGTGCCTCAATGTACAGGAAGATTATGTTGAGAAATAAAAGCATTCTTCAAATCAGTGCTTGTAATTGTTTATGTTCTATATCCATTTGTAACTTACTTATTAACTTACCTACTTACATGAAATACACAAAAAGATATTTCAAAAGGTTTGACCAGATTATGTACTCGTATTTCATAGAATGGTTAACTGCAACTTATAGCAATCTGACCAGACAAATGGATGTGAAGGAAAGTGTAAAGAAAAGCATACAGTCTCTGGAAACATCACAGATGAAAGTTCCCACAATCATCAGATAAAGATTATTTATTCTTGAAAATGTAATTAACGACTAACATATACTGCATACCTGGGTGAAGACTGGTGTTGCAGAGGACCATGAGAGGCATGGCACAAGAACGATGGGTTTAGGCCAATTTGTTGCCGCCAATGAAGCCATCTGCAATTAAAATAAGCAAATTAAAGACTGTCTTCTGGGATGAGATGCTGTTTAGTTCAGTAGATAGGTACCAGTGTTTCTGGGGAAATGTACTGCCTCCATTGTCAGGGCACAAGACCTTGAAGATGCACAGAGCACATTGCTAGCCAGTAGTCAGGTGAGGGGAAATAGCAGCACTGGAGTGAAGCAACACATGGTCAAAGGGTAGACAGGGGAAAGCAATGTCCCATGAGCTTGCTGTGGTAACCTGTCCCTCCAAACATAAGATTTTAACTTGTTTACATTTTTTTCACATCTGAAGTCAATCCACCAGACTACACAGACTTACATCCCTGAAGACAATAATCTTTATAGTCACTTCAAATAGAATATCAAGCATCATAAGTAAAAAATAAATATATAAATTAATTAATTAATTAATTAATGAGAATGCTAAGACCAGGACAAGTAGATCTACCACGCATGTAAGAGATGAGATTTGCATAAAAACATTTAGCTGGAATTGCTTAAAGGAAAACAGGAAAGGATAATATTGAAACGGATTTTAATGCAATAAGTTGAGAGCCTTTCCCGGTTCTGTGTGCTTTTACTCCGAAACNTGAAATGCAGTTTTTTCATCCCTTAAAAGTGTTGTGGCTCATATACAGAGTGTAACTGAAAGGTGTGGACATACTCTGGGCACAAATTCCACATATCAAAACAAGCAAAAATGTCCATATCAACACGCGCCTGGAAACATTTAATTTGTACATTATAGCCGAAAGAGGACATTTATAGTAAGTGTTCAAAATGTCTTCCATGAGATTCAATGCACTCCTTGACACATCTCATCAAAAACCAACCCCACATCCAATCAAAGATGCTGGGCTAGTTGTGCGTAGTCCGACAGGCATCCACAGTGAGATGAAGTGCCTCTTCATTGTCAACATGACTGCATACATAAATAAAAATCCGGAGGATTCAAGTCTGGCAAATGCAGAGGCCATGCAGTGGGTCCTCTACCTATCCACTGGTTATGATAGGTGTTGCTGAGAACATCTTGCACAGCATGGCTGAAATGTGCCAGAGCACCACCAACCATGTACTACATCTGCACTTGGACTGACAGTAGTACAACTTCCAGTAGCTTTGGCAGATCATGTAAGAGCAAATCTCAGTAGTGGTTGCCAGCAAGTTAATGTGGCAAAACAAGTGGACCTACAAAACAATCACCAGCAATGTGCCCTGGCCACATAATCCCCGGGGAAATAGCCCCATGGTTCCTACTGAGTAGGAGGATGCATAGGCCCCAGAGCCAGTCCAAGCACTCTCTTGCCCCTGGTAGGAACTAAACACCAACTATTCAGCCCACAGCCCATCGCTACACTGACTGAGCTATCCCAGCCAGTTGCTATTCTGACTGGGCTATTCCAACCCAAAATTAAATTAAATGAAGTCACTGATTATGTAGAAACTGAACATCTGTAATGAGCATTGTATTTCCACTACTTAGCAAGTAAAGTCACAATCCATTTATTAAAAGAAATCCTGTTTACACAGGATGTTTGGCATCCATAAAAAAATCTTGCAAATACAAAATGTTCATTTCCTCAACTGTCTTAATACATAATTCACTGTATTAGACATAATAAATTATGAAGCACTTACATGTCCTCCCATAGACATCCCAGTAACACCAAGAGGTCCCAACCCGTTGCTCTCACACCAGTGAAACAGAACCAGTGATTCCAATATAAGGCAACCACCCATCACAAGGATGTCTGACACGTTGTGCAGACTCGAACGACTTTCAAAAGATATAAATCAAAATAATATTTAACTTTACAGACAAGAACAGAGATGAAAACTCCATTTAGACTATATTAGTTGATAGTTTTCGCATTTGTTTATTGCAGATACAAACTTATTGTTTACAAAGCCAGTAAACAGTTCAGCAAAACACGGTACAGGGGCATAAAATATACACGATCTTATATTTCTTTAAATATTAATTAATTCCATGGTTCGCAGAATGGTTGTCTGCACAGCAAATATACGTAATTCTTCTTGATTCATGAAGAGGTTATCTGTGACATCAGAATTAGTTTTCCAACTAATTCACTCATGGAGCAAAAAATTCTAATCATTCAGATGCTCAAGATATTCCCTACTGTGTATGGAACCCACGAATTCATTACTTTGTTCTTAACAGTCTACAACTGGTCCCTATCCCAAGCCAGATGAATCCATCTCACACCTTTCCATCACATTCCTTCAAAGATTCATTTTAATACTGTCCTGCCTACACCTAGGTCTTACAGAAGCTGGCTTCCCTTCAAACTTTTCAAATAATTCTGTACACATTTCTCACCTCTCAGTCTCCTCTTAATCCCTTCTCAAACGCAATTTCCACCTGCTTCTGTTGTTCCAAAATGCCTGAACAATTCCACATATTTTTAAGAATTGTAATTGAGCCAGGGCAGTGCCCTGTTGCCTTTGTACTCTAGCACTGCTCTTCTACTTAAAACAACAACATGAAACATAAAGACTTCCTTCAGCTTCTTTAACTTATGATCTCTGTGGTAGAGGCATCAGCTTAGTATAGTTATTGCCACCAATCTCTGAGATTGGCCTTAGCTTAGTATCTGCGGGCGAAAGAGCAAAGGAATCAAACATGACTTGATGTATTATCCAACCTGCAGGATTGACTGTCAACGTGATCAATGACAGTAGCTGTGTGCCATGCCTAGGAGTGATGTGATGCTCCTAGTTAATTTAACAGCATAGCACAAGTAAAGCTCACAGACTGGTGGAGATAGCTATAGCTGTGTGCCATGCCTATGACTGATATGATGCTTCTAGTTAATTTAACAGCATAGCACGAGTAAAGCTCACAGACTGGTGGAGATAGCTCTAGCTGTGTGCATTTCATGATCTGTTTGTTGTTCATTTCTGCGCTTAAAAGCATAGTTAGCGCAAGGTAACAAGAACAGCTCCATACCATGATTCATATTCAGTCCTGTCAACCTGGAATTCCATGCTGGATGGCCCTGGCACTTTCATTTTTACAACTATACCCCTACTGTGTGTTCATCTTTACAGTATTATACTCTCATGCTTCAAGTGACAATATATCAACATGTCCTTTCCCTGTGTTTACTCATACATCAACCTCCCTACTATATTTAACTTTCCTAGGTTCCTCAGGTGGCTGTTCCGAACTGAAACTTCGATTTGGTAGGCTCATGAAGCGACAATTCAGTTCATCAGACATCAAGTTCAGTAAAGGTCAAACCATTTACGTGCTTTGTGAGATGAATATGAGGATGAACTGGCAGGTTTATGAACACACTTCATCCTCTCTCTATATAAATTAAAATCTGCATCAAAACCCAACACACACACACAAAATAATGTTATTTCACATTCTGAACATCAGAAATAGTTCCTGTTCATGTGCTATGAGGCTGAATAGTTTTGCTATCACTGAAAAATTGGAAAGTTAACCTTCCTACCACCACATCTGAAACACTAGCATGTGGTGTTATCACGCTACTTTCTTCCTCAGTATTTAACTTCAACATAAATCTCATTGCATTTTAGTATGTCAGAAGGGGGAAAATTATATTACATTTCAGTATGTTAGACGGGGTACAGCCATTTTAATTTCTCTACAGTCTATTATATTATAAGAACCAGAGCATAACAATATAGAATGCACTGTAAGGAAAGGTCAAGGAATCAGGAATTCAAAACTAAGAACACAAAAATACCTGTAAAAGTGCCAGAATGCTCCCTTCTTAAATAAAACACATATATTCTTTACAGCAGACTTCCTTTAGTCTGTATCAATACAACACAGGTATCTAGTGACTAAATTTGGCATCAATGCAATTTCATACAAATTCTTTTCAATTAAATTCTTCTGGTGTAGACTAAACATCAATGCAATTACTTGCCTAAAGGAAAGATCAGAGATGGCTAAAACATATGGTACTGCAGTTATTTTTAAAGCAAATTAAATGCAGAGAAATCAAAGTAATTTTGTCTTGAAGGATTTCAAACCATGCAACCACTCCTGAGAATGTAGATCACAGGATGCTCACATACATAATACATAATTAATTATATTTCTTTGTAGCATCTTTAGTTTATAATATTCAGATGAATACTCGGTAGTGCAAAGATTACTAGCTGAGGAGTGTTTTGTTACACAGAGGGCAGGTTACTGGCTGGAAAAAGGAATTAAAACATAAATGAAAGCATCACCAATTAATACTTTTGTAACATAATACAGAAAAGTGGAGAAAAACTCGCTGAAATGGGTTCTAGAGAGATTATGAGACATAAACATATATATCAACATGGAGGAGGAAGATACTTCTGGAGAGAGGAGTAGGGGATTGTCACTTGTTTTTCAGTACCTATAATAACTGAGACAACTGGACCTGATAGTAAAAATGATGGTGACAGTTATAACCTGCTGATTAATTTGGGCAATCTTGGTTCTTTCTTCCCAACAACTGCACAAATTAACATTCGCCATGCAACATCTGAACCTTTATCGGACGAACGTCATCATATGATGTCATTAAAAGTTAGGGCAGCTGGCCGAACGTCATCATATGATGTCGCGGATTCCACGCGTGTAAGGTTTTTTAATATTATATTAAAAATATAAATTATTGTTCTATTTACATGATTTTTGGTCACCACCTTTATAAGGAGACAGCCTTCGTTCCTGCATGATCTAATGTAATCTAGGGACGTCATATGACGTTAAAAGTAAGGACAAATTTAAGAACGACATCATATGATGTCGCGCATTCCACGCGTGTAAAGATTTTTTTAAAATTAAATTTAAAATATAAATTGTTCTTCTATTTACATAATTTTTGGTCACAACCTTTATAATGTGACAGCCTTNCGCTTCCCACACGAAAAGCACACACGACACCTCAGTTGAGATTTAGAGGAAGCAGGCCAGTGATGTCGAGCTGCAATGATATTTATTCCCGCAGCTACACCGGAATAATTATTCACACCTCTCCAGCCACACTGGTCTGGCGGTCCCCAAGTTGCCGACGAAGGTGATGACCCGTCGTCCGCGGAATCAGAATTCCAACTTTGCTCGCCCCTCTCATAATCTGTGTCATTGAACAGCTGTTTCTCAATTTCAGGCATCAGAAGACCAACCTTCCACGCCACATTCAGAATCGGTTGAATAGCAGTCCGAATCTGTGTCATTGAACAGCTGTTTCTCATTTCAGCATTTTCCATACGACGTCGTCGTGTATACGGCTCTCTAGCAGTGCTACCAATGAATCTCTGTGCTTAGACCACGATAAGAAGCCATAAATTTTAACCTCGAGCCCACACATACAAAAATCTCATTCACGACTTCTCTGAACCCAATATCTGCTTCATGATGTCATGGGTGGCTAACCTTATATTGCGATGTTTCAAAATCGTTACAAACACAATGGTTTGACTGCAATGAATGAACGAATGACCGAACTGGCAACACCATATTCCGAGAATTAACTCCTGTGTTTATCTAACACATTAGGCAGCAAGGAATTTCAGACGCCTACAGTCGTGCATAGCGAGTCCCATACGATAAATAAGCTACAACAAGAGATACCATTGAATGTGAAGTCGCCACAAGGACTTACACTGCTAATACTCATGGTGCAGAAAATGTATGAATTTCGGGAAATTTTATTTTGGGAATCACTGTAAAAATTTTTTACAGATATTAAAATCTGTAAATTAGAATATCTGATTCTATATTCTTTCTACATTAAAGGAGCGTTCATTTCGTTCGTTTATCATAAAAAATGTAGAAATCACACCATTTTTAGAAACATGCTTACAATTTCATTGCTCTAGAAGGGCGGGCATTTAAATAAACTCCGTCCAGCTGCCCCTACCAGAAATTAAATGGCCTGGCCGATTAAGGTTAACTGAATTAACACTGCTGATGTCAGCCAAGTAGTGTGAAGTTGAGTGCATGAGTTAGCAAGAGCATTATAATCGCTTGTAGTTACTATTTATAAGTGTTCAATAAATCCAATTACCATTCCAAACCTTGTGTATAGCCATTAATGTGTGAGAACATTCAAGACAATATGTAAGAAAGTAGAGATAAAATTATCCCCGTGCTTAATACTTTGTGACTGGTGCCATTTAAGCACCCCTTTCCCATGCTGGAGGGTTGAAAAGGCCACAGAAAAAGTAATCATTTTGGCAATTTTGGCATATAAATTGTGAAATTTTTGCACATGTAAGGAAAATGTTGCACCAAACATGCAGCAATAAAAAACTGAAGGTATTTATGTTCAAATTGTGGGTTGTCGTATGTATGTAGAGACAACCACTTACTGAACTGGTGTATAGAAATTTATTGTAGCTGCACAGAATATACAGACAAACTTGAAGAACTGAAGTCACTGGCTGAAGACTAATAATATAACAATACTACTGCCTGTATTAATTGTCACACACACACACTCTACCTTCTTTCAAGTCAAAGTCACATTGCAACTGATGGTCAGTCAGTAAGCCTTGATGTCGAGCCCCTTTATTACCGTTTGACAGTTACGGTCTTGCTTTTGTGGGGCGCCCTCTCTGACAAGATGATGGGTCTGTCTTTTGTATATGCTGCTGGCACAGTTTTTCTTGGGTTCGAGTCCCTTGGTACTTGCAACCATATTTTACTGTCTCAGATTTGAGACTTCCCTTTCTGTTGCCTCCTACGACTCGCAGGGTCATGATGGAGGTATTGAACCTTGCCTCCACATGGGTTTCTACCTTACTTCAAAGTCAAAGTCAAAGTCACATTGTGACTGACAGTCAGTCAGTCAGCAAGTCTTGGTGTCAATTGACTAACCGTCAGTCGCAATGTCATTTTGACATTGACTTTCAAGTATGGTAGAAACCCATGTGGAGGCGAGGTTCAATACCTCCATCATGACCCTGCGAGTTGTATACCTTCTCATATAATCTTGAGTCGGACCTATAGAAAACACATCATAGTCTGTATTGCTGTATGATTTGCCCAGCAATGGCTCTTTTACCCAGCTGTTGCTTAGCATTGGCTGGTTCCTAGCCTGTGATTGGCTAGTGCTCGATGCACTGCAACTAGATTTTACCTCATAACAGCTGTTTACCCAGCCACTGCTTAACACTGGCTGCTTCCTAGCCTGTGATTGGCTAGCACTGGATTCACTGTGGTGGTCCCCACAAAATACAGAGTGACATCATTCAAGCCAGTGACAAATCACTCTTAGAACAGTATGTGAGCTCACCTTGATTTCAACATGAGAACAGCTTGAGAGAATGTACATACTGAATTTCAGTAGTGAATGCAGCACCATGCTACAGGTTGCAGTACTTCACATTAACATTGTGCAGAGACCGCTATTGCTGAACCACAAAACTACAAACTTTGAGGCATCAAAGAATACAACTTCTATGCTGATACCACAGGTAGTTCTTTTTACTGTAGATTTTTTAAGTTAAGGTGGTATGTGTACTACTATCACTTTCTTGAAGAGATAAATGGCATGGTACATGTACTAAGACCAGATTTATAGGGTTAATGGACAATATATGGAGGACAAAAAGTAAAGCTGTACACATTCCTAGCTTCAATAATGGATGGAAACGGATACAACTAATCTCCCCAAAGAAGTGTCCCAGTATTCAATAGAAAGAAAACTGGACGGACTGCAGAACTAGATATACCACTCTAACCACATGAGATGGTCTGACAACAAAGTATCATGTCCCAGGTACAGTTACATCAAACTACAGCAGAACTGCCATTAAAGGGAATGAAACAATACACTTAACAGCCAAATACTTACATTTGATCTTTTGGCTTACGCAGACCATAGAACGGATTTTCTAGAATGATTGAAGCTATTCCTCCTTTAAGCAGTGGTTTTGCCATCATTTGCCTTCTTCTCCAGAAACCCTTAGCAATAAAAGAAAATAAATTAACAACTAGCCTTAAAATTCACATGAACATGATAAAAGGGCTGGTCCTTCAAATTTACCACTTTCTCCAGGTTTCAGGTGGCACATGAATAAATGCGCTGTTGACTCAAGTGGAATAAATGAATAAGTATAAAGTAAATAAATAAGGAATAAAACATATGAATTAATAAACAAATGAACAACGAAGATCTTATAAGTAAAATTCAGATTCAATTCCATTAAATGCAACAATGTTTATAATAGCACATGTTTCAGCCAATAATGGCCATCACTGAAAGGCAACCAACACTCTAAAGGAAATGCTTCAAAAGTACTGCACGCATGTGTTCTCTTGTAAGGGTTAAAACATTACTATTTAAGATATATTTTTGTAAAGTAATAGAATTTTTGATTCTGTGGAATCTTTCTGTGAAGCCCAACAATGTTCATGTTCCTTCACAACAGGTAGTCTGAAAATAATGTACTCTGTTATATATTTGTTCTATATATGTTTATTGCATCTGATGGAATTTAATTCAATTTTACTTATGCTATAGGAGGGTCAAGAGCAATATCTATCATACAAAAGAATAATATATTAATTAAACAAACATAACATATATAAGCAAATAACAAAATCATAAACAAGAAAATCAAAATCCTGAATCTGTATCACAGCAATCTAGTACCTGGAAATGGAAAAACCTCCCACCAGTAACCCTGTAGACTACACAGGTTTGGTCTCACAAAATGAAGCATGTCTGGAGCAAAATTATTCCAAGGATTGTTAATATTTTTTTCTAGGGGTTACTTACTGAAGCTTTCAGCGTCACAACTATATAACTAAGCTCACCCAATTGGCTCATGGCAAAAAAAGGGTTAATTAAAGTTTATCAGAGTCAATCCATTACACTAAACTTACATGGTCTCCTGTCCCAGCAAGATGTAGACATATTGGCTTGTAGTGGTTGGAGTTCCACTTCTTTGGGAGCACAATTTGAAAATATGCAGTTTCTGATTCGACTGGTACAATGCCTGGTAGATGGGTCACAAAAGGAGAGAGAAAGTGACCTTCCATAATTCTGCAATCTGAATAATTTTCTTCCTGCACAAAAACAAAAGTTGTTCTGACTTTCTTGGAAAAAACTACAGATATTCATTGCCAAGGTTCTTTGTTGTGTGAAATGAACATACCAGCTCCAAAAACAGGAACCATTCCATGGCCCCTGCAAAAAACACAATTGTGATTTTCTTCGAAAGCAGATCTAACAACTAATAATATAAATTCCACCACCAGCACAACTATGCGTTAGACCGGGTGCAAAAGAAAGCGGCTAAATTTGCACACCATAAGAACGAATCGAACTGGGAAACCTTGACAGAGCACAGAAAGATAGCTCGCATATGTGCTCTCTTCAAAGCATACACAGGAGAACGGGCTTGGAAGGCTATAGGTGACAGATTAGAAACACCATGCTATCTGAGCAGGGGTGATCATGGCAAGAAAATTAGGAGTAGAAAGCAACGGACAGATATTGGGAAATACTCCTTTGTAAATAGGACCATACAGCTCTGGAACCAACTACCTGCAGATGCTTTAGGTACTCTGTCCTGTAAACCAAGCAATTTTAGGCAAAGGATTAGGAAAGTGATAAATGAGGCGAAGTGAAGTTGGGGTGGAAATAATTAAAAAGAAAAAAATTGCAGTGAAGTGAAGTAAATGACATTACGCATCCATGACTGTTGGTTTCCTTTTGTTTGTGTTTTGGGTGTTGTATTTTTTTTTCTTGTATATCTCTGTAATTGTTGTAGTTGTTAATCGTATTTGGTTTGTATTCATTGTGGTAGGATGTCCTTGTTGTTGTTGTATTTGTTGCAGTTGTTTGTATTTCTCTGTAATTGTTGTAGCTGTTAATCATATTTGGTTTGTATTCACTGTGGTAGGATGTCCTTATTGTTGTGTTTTGTGTATTGTGTTTTGTTTGAACGTGTTGTCACTTAGTGTAATGTGTTACTTGTCTGTTGTGTCCTATTGTGTACTACTGCCACCGGGCTAAAACCCAATTGCAGTATAATAAATCATATATATATATAAAATTTATTAACTTATATTCCACTACATGTTTCGACCCTTCAGGGTCATCATCAGGTGTTATAACAATTTTGGTGAATTTATGGAGACAATCTCTCCCATTAAAACAAAATAGGTGATATCTTCAAGAAAATAATGGTATGTCCCCTAGAAAGGTAAGAAAAGTCTTCACACCCATTTTTACTTTACATTACTGTGCATGCACCCGTGTGAAAATGTATACATTTGTAAAAAGTTGACAGTAAAGCTGTCTCTATGTTTAATTAATAATCATGCCATAAAGGCACATGAGGAAGTGGATGTAGAGGTACATGCACTCTTAACCTTGGCCACTTTACTATTAAGGGAAAGAGCTCCCAGTTCCCTTTGAATACGAGACTATGTAGTCCTCAGAGCTGGTCTGGAAGTTTCAGATAAGAGAAAATTCTCTTATCCCTGCCAGGAATTAAACTCCAACTCACTGGTTGTCCAGCCCATACCAAATCAGTCATCCAGCATCTTCTTACGTCTTCTTCCTCGTCTTCTTGTCACTTCTATCCGCCCATCTATCTTTCCTTCGATAGCTTCTTTTAGAAGGCAGTTTCTGCGTAAAACATGACCAATCCAATTAGCCTTCCGTTTTCTTATTTCATGTAGGATATTCCTCTGCTCACTGACTCTAATTAACACTTCTTCATTTCTCACATAATCGGTCCAACTGATCTTCTCCATTCTTCTCCAACACCACATTTCGAAACTTTCCAGATGTTTCTGATCTACTGCCCTAAGTGTCCATGTTTCAGCCCCATACAGAGCTATGCTCCAAATGTAGCATTTCACTAGTTTCTTCCTCAAATTTAAGTCCAATTTGCTGGTAAAAAGATTCTTCTTCTTGCTAAATGCAGCTTTTGCCATGGCAATCCTGGATTTAATTTCACAAGTACACCTTCCATCATCTGTTAACAAGCTACCCAAATATTTAAAACATTTCACATTCTCCACTTGTTTTTGGTCTATCTTTATTGTGACTGGGGTTGGTTGTCTCGAAATTTTCATTACTTTTGTTTTCTCCACATTCATTTCCATGCCATAGCACCTTCCAATTTCAATTAGTCTATCAATCATGCCCTGTAGCACAGTTTCTTCCTTAGCCATTAACACAAGGTCATCTGCATATTTCACAGTTTGAATAATTTGCCCTCCTACTTTGAAGTCACCGAGCCCATCCAGAGCTTCCTTGGTAAGGCATTTGCTGTACAAGTTGAATAGAATTGGTGATAAACAGCATCCTTGTCGAACTCCTCTTCCAATCTGCACACTTCCTGTCTCCCCCGTGTCCAGTCGTACTCT
This sequence comes from Cryptotermes secundus, assembly GCF_002891405.2. Classification (NCBI taxonomy): domain Eukaryota; kingdom Metazoa; phylum Arthropoda; class Insecta; order Blattodea; family Kalotermitidae; genus Cryptotermes; species Cryptotermes secundus. Next base: position 375,841 of record NW_019738880.1, read on the forward strand.
AACTTTCTGATCCATGTACCAAATCAGTGCACCAACTAAAATTTCCAGGCTTTGGATGTACACAAACTTTTGGCACAAATTTCACATACCAAAACAAGAAAAATGTCCATATCAACATGCGTCTGGAAAAAATTTGTGGATTACAGCTGAAAGGGGACATTTATAGTAAGTGTTCAAAATGTCCTCCATTAGATTCAATGCACACTTCAACATATCTCATCAAGAACCAACCCCAAATCCATTCAAAGATGATGGGCTAGTTGTGCGTAGTCCGACAGGCATCCACAGGGACATGAAGTACCTCTTTGTTGTCAACAGGACTGCATACATAAGGGTCTTTAGCTGTCCCTTTATGTAAAAATCCAGAGGATCCATATCTGGCAAATGCAGTGGCCATGCAGTGGGTCTTCCTCTTCCTATCCATTGTACGTGATGTGTTCAAAAAGTATCAAAGCTTTGGTCAGCACAAATATATTTATTGATTTGGAGGTACATAACCCTAATCCCCTTCAAAGTAGTCTCCTTGGTAATGCACACACTTCTCCCAGTGCTTCCGCCATTGTTGGAAACACTTCTGGAACGCGTCTTTTGGAATGGTGATCAGCCGGGCCATCACATTCCACATGATGTCTTCTCTTCACTCAAATCAGGTTCATTTCAGCGGCATTTTTGGCTTGGGAAATAGCCAAAAGTCACACGGAGCCATGTTGGGGGAGTAGGGAGCCTGACGAACCACAGGGGTGTTGTGTTTGGCGACGAAAGTCTGAATCAGATGTGCAGAATGGGCGGGTGCGTTATCATGATGAAGCTGCCAAGATTTTGCTGCCCACAGATCCAGTCATTTGTGCCGCACAGCATCACGAAGGCGATGAAGGACCTCCTGGTAGTATTCTTTTGTGATGGTTTGGCCTTGTGGTGTGTACTCATGATGCACAACCCCATGGGAGTCGAAGAAAACAGCCAACATGACCTTGACATTGCTGCAGACCTGCCGTGCTTTTTTTGGCCTCAGGGATGTCGGATGTTTCCACTGTGATGACTGCATCTTGGTTTCCGGGTCGTACCCATAAACCCACGACTCATCGCCTGTGATCACGGTGTTCAGAAAGTTGGGGTTACTGTTTGCATTGTCCAGCATGTCCTGTGCGATTTCCAGACGGCGGTGCTTCTGCTCCATTGTTAGCAGTTTCGGTACGAATTTCGTGGACACTCTCCTCCTGCCCAAATCCTCGGTCAAAATTGAATGTACCGATCCAATGCTTACCCCTATCTCATTTGCAAGTTCTCGGTCCTCCATGACCAAAGTCTGCACTTGTTCAATGACATTCTCATTTCGGCTTGTTGAGGGTCTGCCTGAACAAGGTTTGCTGTCCACTGATGTACGGCCATCTTTGAAGCGGTTGTACCACTCCTTTATCTGTGAGTTGCTCACGGCATCGTCCCCGAAAGCCTGATGAATCTTGTGAATGGTTTCCACTTGGGTATCGCCAAGCTTTTGGCAAAATTTGATGCAATATCGCTGCTCATGTTGTTCCATCATTTTACACCATACTGGAATCCGACGGGCACTCACTACACTTCCTCACTCATAGGCTGACTGCCAGCGACTGACACTTTCTGTGGGTGGGAAAAAATCACGACTGCGCATGAATGTCCCCTCCACATCTCCACCAAAGGAAGCCTCCCGCACTTCATTGGTTTAGGCGGGAAAAAAGAAGGTTCGATACTTTTTGAACACACACCACGTACATGAAAGTGTTATTGAGAATATCTTTCACAGCAGTTAAAATGTGCCAGAGCACCACCATGCATGTACCACACATGTGCTCTGACTGCGGGTGGTACATCTTCCAGTAGCTTTGGCAGATCATGTAAGAGCAAACCTCATTTAGTGGTTGTCTAAGCTGATGTGGCAAAACAAATGGACCTACAAAACAATCACCAGAAATTCCTGCCCACACATGAATGCTGAACTGTTGCTGGTGTCCAGAATGGACTACACCATGAAGATTCTCCTCTGCACATTGATGTTGGTTGTGAACATTGATGATACCATCCCTGCTGAAGCATGCCTCATCTGTAAAGAGCACTGAGGAAGCAAAGAAACGCTCAGCACTTCGCTGAACAAAACACTGACAAAGTTCTCTCATGATAGAAATTCAGCTGGCATAAGACTTTTCACTCATTAATAAATGGCAAGGCTAAAGAAAATGTACATGCAGTACCCTCCAAATGGTCATGTGCAGAACATTCAATTCCTCGCCCTCTTGTCTCGTGCTGACACCTGCGTCCCAATTAACATGATTTTGAACACATTTCTCCATATCGGGTGTCCTGGCGGCTCTCCCTCTTCCCAAATCCACGGAAACTGGCTTAAACATTCCAGTCTCTCTGAGACAACGATCAACAGCGACAAACGCTTTATTGTTTGCATGGCATCAATATCGGAAATGTTCCTGATACAGCCACATGGCTATACAACAATTACAATTAGCATGGCCATACATAAGAAGCATGTCGGCGATTTCATTAAATGAATAACCATCCATTGTAGGTACTTACAGGTATTCAACAGAGCAAATTATTGTACAAGAACATTAGCATTTCATAGTAAGCACTCAGTACATTTTGCGTATGTATAGCTAACATTGCGCAAGTACACACTACCAACACCATTGAGCCGTTGCAAAATGGGCTGTAACTGGTAACAACAGGAATGCATTTGGAAGTCAACCCACAATATGCAGGAGCAGACAATTACTAACTCACTGAAAAGATATGAACCATCAAAGTTAATAATAACAATTGAACAGGCCACAACAGTATTCCTTCAGCTATAACTCACAAATTAAATGTTTCTAGACACATACTGATATGGACTTTTTCATGTTTTGGTATGTGGCACTCTTGCCCAAAGTTTGTTCACACCTTTCAGTGACATCCTATATTTGCAACTAACTCATTTGCTCTTTACCCAACAAATGGCAGGCCTAAGATGAATCCACAAACTTAAATACTCAGGATGTGATAATGTACTGGCTTGGCAGGGACTAATGCACACCTCAGGGGGGAAGTGGTGGGTGAGTACAGAACAGCAGCAGAATGATGATCAGCAGGTGAAAACCATGGAAACGCAGGAAACAATTTCTTTGGTTCCACTTTATCCACTAACAATCTCACAAGAAATCACTAAGGACTGAACCCAACACTCCATGGTAAAAAGCCAGCACCTAATTGACTAAGTTATATCATGATCCTATATTTGTAAGACACCCAGCCAATATGTATCACTTGCCAAAATTAATTTAAATACTGGAAACTGTGAGTGAATAAGTACTATCCATGAAAACAAAACTCTTTACTTATTAATCTTTTAATTAAAGTTCCTGGCTTGCTATCCATGTGAACACAGTGACTAAATACTGCTTTGCAAAATAACCAGGCTGAGATGACTCAGCAGATACAAAGCCAGGGAATTTAATTATATTAATCACCACCAATGAAACTGTGGCTTGAGATAAAATGATAGACAAGTCTGTATGATATGCTATGTTCAGCAAATACATGTTTGTTTATTGGTGTACTTATTAATGATGTGTTAAGTGCAAAGATTAAGCAGTACCCATGATAAACTGTAGGATGAGTATGAACAATTAGTTGGTACAGACATGGGAGGAAGCTATTACGCCTATTTTACGATACTAACCCAGACTGAGGTAAACCATGGAAATCCTCAATCAGGATAATTAACACTCCTGCTGAGCTCTAACTCAAGGACCTATGAAATTAAAGAGTGTGTGAGATGTTTGGATAAGCAAATACAAAATTTCCCAAATCCCACAAAGGGTAAATAATTCAGAAGTTTCTCAATATGTCGCAGAAGGGATCAGGATCCCTGTGTGAAATGTATGTAAATTCATAACAGAACTGAATTATAATGTTCACAGCATAATAATCTATTTGCAGTCTCCTTCCAGAATTTTCCAAAATTGACACAATAATCTGAAATTAAATCACATTCCTTGCATTATAAGTTGATGTCAGTAACAAAAATAAGTTCCAATAAGTGATCTGACAAAATCAGAGCAAAGAGGAAACTACCCATACCTCAACATACTGCAAGCTTGAAATCTTTGAATTCATACTGAACTTTGTACATTATGCACTGAGTAAACCTGCTAGCTTTAGATTTTCATTTTTAGTACTTGAAATAATTTTTATAAGGGGGGATGCCATGCCTCATATACTTCTAAGAAGCATCTAGAAATATTTGATCTCAAACTCTGGTTGTATGTTCTCTTTGTAACAAAAAGTTTTGGCATAGGAAAAAGGTCCACCGTTTTCATTACATGAATACATGAGAAAGTTTCAGACAGAATACCAGGGACATGGGTGGTGGAGGTGGTGGTGGTGGAGGTGTTGTCAAACAAGGCATTTGCCCCTTGATGGAATTTATGAAAAAATAACAAAATTCAAGAAAATCTTTAATAATAAAAATTACAAGCATTTAAAAAAAATACCCTGCCCTGAATACACACAGGCACGCATTAAAAATATTCTTAGGCAGCTTCAAAACAAGCTTGTAAACATATTTTCTGACCCCTTTCCCCAGAAAAGAAAAAGAAAATAACCCTGGTGGCACCCATGCTTGTGAACAAGATGGCGTTATGTCGTAACTGACCAAATAATGATCAATTTTGATAGACCTAACAATGACAGTGGCCTACATTTCACTTGAAGTGCAGGATTAATAAAGGGTTAATCAAAAAAGCACAATAAATCACTGAAGGTCAAGGTGCAAGGGCCAGTTTATTATGGCCCACCCCTCATACATTCATTCATTCAAACAACTGACTGTATCAAACAGCTCTGCCTCCACATTTTTCTGCACCTGTTGCCTCTCGAATGCAACATTCAAGTTCAGACTACTGATACAACTAAGAGATCTTTGTCCTGGGTTCACAGAATATTATGAACACATTTTCAGTATCTCAAACAAACAGTTCTCTAACAATACTGTTTGTAACAGCAACCTACCTGTAAGAAATTCTTCCCTACTAACACTATTTTGTGAGCAGGCTAACAGTAGCAACCTGTCAATATCGTAATGTGACAACAATGTAACTGTAACCAATTTCTTTCCGTTGATACTGTAATGTGAAGGCAATATAACTGCAACAAAGTGCTCTCTAATGTTACTGCAATATTACAGCAATCTAACAGCAGCAAGCTGTTCTCTATTCATACTGTAATGTGACAGCAATCTAACTGTAACAAAATCTTCTCCATCAATACTCTATTGTGATACCAATATAACCATAACAAACTGTTCTCTGTTGATGATGTATTGTGATAGCAATCTGTGGTAAACTATACGAACTGCTAAACCCTGAATTCTGGGTGTAAATGCTTCAAGAGACCACACAATACAAGGTCCTATGATTAACTAATGAAGCTGGGCTTATGTACAACACCTGGTAACAATGGTGAGTTGGTCTGTCAGACCATATGACTAACAACTCAGAACTTTTGTGCCAGAGTCACTGGAATTCCATTATTTCACAGGTACACTAAGTGTTCACTGGCACAGGGTTTTGTTTGTTTGGCAAAAACTATGCGCTAAATTGCTGGAATATATGAACTAAACAAAATTTTTAGTGAAACTGGGAGAAAAGGTCACTGGAATTCATAAACTTTATGCATGGAAAGGAATCAATATGCCACATTTTTGTGTGGGTTAAGTGGCTGGATGGTGTTACATGTATAAAAGATCTGGATGTCTATGATAACCACATGAACTTATCAAAATGTGGAAAAAATTACTGATGGCAATATTAAATAAATAAGCATACGTTCCAACTCCATTTTCCTTCTTTTAACAAAAACTCACCTTCGAAATGGTAACTGGGTAATCACTTGGAACCAAACTGTAACATGCTTCTCGATTTGTCATCTTCTCTTTGAATAAAAATAACCTGAAAAAGTAAAGAAATGCAGCAAGTGTTACAGCCTCTGTATGATCTACCCCACACTATCTGTCCTGATAGTTACCATACTTTCAGCTCATTGTAGGCCTTCAAGACTATACAGATCATTTTTCACAAAATCTCAAGATAGCCATCTTCATTAATTTAATTATTCTGTCATGTGCACGAATTGGGTGGGTCCCTTGTCACCACAGCATGGGGCATCCTCAGGTTGCAGATGGAGGAAATTCCCTCCAGGTACGGAGGGAAGCTGCGAATATATTGAATAAGCAGTCGTAGACCGCTGACAAGGGGTGGTCCTCCAGGTTGGGGGTTGGGCGTGAGGCTAACAACTCCTCGCCGTAGAAAATAGCTTTCTTACAAAAATGCACACAAAGCCCCAGACCTGAACAGATCCTCTGGACCAAGGTGTAGGTGGGTGAATGATATTAAAATGGATCTTAGAGAGATAGGATGGGATGGTATAAATTGAATTGATCTGTCTCAAGACAGGGACCAGCGGAGGGCTCTTGTGAACACGGTAATGAAACTTCAAATTCAATAAAATGGTGGGAAGTTCTTGGGTAGCTGCAGATTTGGCTTCTCCTCAAGAAGGGCTCAGCTCCATAAGTAAGTAAGCGCACGAATTACAGCACTCGATGAGAGATGATGATATATATATATACACACACAAGAAAAAAATTGGGTTAATTAACAGGTAATGAATACCATTGGGAAAATACTATTTCCTCTCTGACATAATCTGTGCACAAGTGACCTTTAAATGCAAGGGCAGGAGATCAAACATGTTGCATATATATGGGCACAGGATGACCAGCTGGATTCTATTTATTTTTGGAAATATAAACTCGAAATGAAGAAACTATTATGTCATATTAAGAATAAAAATAAAGTGCAGTGATCTGGATCTTGCTTAGACAAGAATGCTGTGCCGCAGAAATGGTTCATGAAACTAGAGCTAGATCAGCGCATTCGCCCTGCAAATCCCAGACATGATTAGCTCAACAGGCAGCGGTTCAGATCACAACAGCATGGAGAGTAAGTAAAAATGTAAGGCCGCGCCATAGTTCAAGCAGTTATTCACTGGCTTCCCACCACGGTGGCCCGGGTTCGATCCTGGGTCTGGTCAAGTGGGATTTGTGGTGCACAAAGTGGCGCTAGGGCAGGTTTTCTCTGAGTACTTCAGTTTCCCCTGCCAATCTTCATTCCACCAACTGCTCCACAGTCACCCTCACCTACCATCTGGGGCTGGTACAATAGGCCAGAAAAGACTTCAGTACAAGGGACTTAGTCCCACCCCACTAGCAATAAAAAAAGTAAAAATGTATGTCTGCTACTGTAAAAAATTAAACAGGCTCAAGCAAATGAAGATAGTGATCACTAGAAAAGAACACTGAGTAACTGGTTTTTGCAGACAGTACACGACAGTCTCCTTAACCACGAACTTACAAATGAACCTTGGTTCCATCTGAATGGGTATAACAGTGCTCAGAACAATAGGTATTGGATCAGAATTTAGCTGAAGCAGACTTCTGAAGTACCTCTTCACAATCAGTAAATTGATGTGCAGTGTGCCATTACTGCTACAGTAGGTTTTATGACAAATAAGCTATAAACTATATGTGCAATTAACTTTTTGTGAGAACATACATATGGAGGAAGCAGGGCTCAGTCCTGAGGGCTGTGACTAAATTAATGTCACGTGTTGAGTTTCATATCAATATTACTGGCCCATTTATAACTAGGAATGTCAGTTCCACTGTTCTTGTTTCTACCCAGCATGACCAGAATGCATGGCAAGGGCAGAGGTGTAAGTAAATTATGGATTATAAAGTGATGAATAGCCAAGGAAGAAAAATGATGAGCATTTACAAATCACAGCAGTGTGACATGTCAAACCATTGCTGGGCAACGGGAGGTGGAACAAGTTACCACGAAGACAGACCCTGATATACGGTCGGTTGACAAGTTACGCAACCACGGAAACGAGGTTATGCATCAGTAAGGAAAGCGGTGTTTGTCTGTGCCAAGCCGAGCCGAAGCACTGGTTGTTACACAGCGTTGCCCAGCAACACCTTTGTAAACAAGCTGTCACGCAACAGGGGAGCCCGTGCAGCGACTGTTGCTAGGCAATCGGTAAACACAACGTCATGCAACAGTGAAAGCTATCACGTAACCGTTTTCTGTGCTGTCAGTGCGGAAGCTACATAACAGGAGTATTTGTCAGTGAGAGAGAGTAACCAGTCACTTGCAGTCTAGCATTCACCAGAGTGAATGGAAGCAGGAGAAGTGTGATATTGCAGATGGCAGTAGTTGGGAACTGTAAATTGTGTAAATGTAAGAGCGAGTGGAATAAATTCGCTATATCCAAAACAGAGTGAAGTTACTTGTCGCATGACACACCCAACACGTGACACGTTAATCTCATATAAAAATGTGTTTCTGAAACTACTGGTGTGTTCTTAAGTTATCTGAAACATATTTTAAGTGAGTATAAACATAATATGCAAGAAGGCAAAGAATTCAGCACACCCCACAAAAAATAACAACAAAGGAGAAATAAAAGTTATGTACATGATTTTGACAAGTGTGTAATTCCAAGAGTGATAATTAATTTCACACTACAGAAGGTTCGTGTCCAACATTATATCGTTGTTAGCAGTACTCAAGAAAAACAACTTTTAACAATGATTACTTTTTTATTTTTAAATTATGTAAAAATACAGATATTATTAAACATTTCAAAATTCAAGTATTGTACTTTAATCTATTAAATGTGTCCTTAGATATTATGGCTTCAACAGAAATAAGCTAAAATTCTAACAGGCTGCTACCATGGAAACTGTAACAATAATAACCCAATGCAACTATTCGAAGATGTGCAGTACACAATTATATATAATTTTATTATTTATCTGGTTTGATAGTGTGTGTTATATTTTAATTATAGGTTAACCACATCAAGAGTGATTATTTACTGTTGACAAATTCTAATTCTTTAGGCATTTGGGCAAAAGAATTTCAAGAATGATGTATTTAATGATGTGACTTGTTCAAGTGTTACTGTTGTAGCAATTATGAATGCCAAATAAAATGAATGAATGAAAAAAGACTTAACTTCAGTGGCATAAAGTGGGCTCTTTGGAAAATTATTGAGATTTAGGCTTCACAAGGAGGAGACTGGAAAGTAATACCAAATCTCTCATCAAAAAGAATAATAATCATGCAGCAAGACTGGCTAGATTCCTTCTTCTTGGCAGATGATGGCTAAGGTTCTAGCTAACAGGCCAACAATACTTGTAAGAGAAACACGCAATTCAATCTTTGGAGGAAGACTCTGTATATAAAAGTCCTCAGTTTTCAGTAAATTTTAGAACTGGAAAGGTTTAACATTATAGAATATTATGTTACAGAACTCAGATGTATCAGATTAAATATCACTTGGAGGGAGCTGTGTGTGTCAAACACAATTTGGAACATAAGATTCTTGAAAACTATGAAAATGGAAGAATGAATATACATCTTTATAAACCAGATCATTGAGAACAGATGGGAAACATGAAATGGATTTTGAGTTAGGAAGAAAAAGCCATGAGCACAGCTGCCGTTCAAAGAAAATCTTATTAAATTATTCTTCTACCGTGAATACTATATGGTGGGCAGTAAAAATAATCTGCAATGCATCAGCCACAAGTTTGCAGGTAAATTTTCTGGTTTATCATTTTGGAGGAACACCTGGCAGTTCTCATGATCACATGAATGGCCTATGTCTGTATTTAGGAACATTATTAAAAAAAACATTAGGAGTATATTTAAGAGTATCAAGAACATAGTCTTAATCATGTAACATGTAACTAAGGCAAAAGAGAAAAAAATTAAAGACAAAGCTAAGAATTTTAATTTGTGGAAGATTTATGGGATAAACTATTGTCTAGTCAAGATGAGATACCATTAAAAATGAAGATAATGAAGATCACTTTTACATATATTCCTTATCTGTTGCAACCATTCAGTACCGGAATTTATTTAATTATACCTTCAATCGGATATATCCCGAGTATAATAAGATGGATGGGCCTTTCGGTCAGGGAATGAAGGGCAACTCCTTTGAAGCCCTGCCTGAAGTTTCGGGAAGTTCTCTGACAGAGTCTGGAAACATCGTATTAGCCATTACACTACGAGACGTGCTGCACGTAGTACGAACACGTGAGCCACACACAAAACTAGCCAACAAGTATCAGCGATCTCAGATCCACCTTACCAGAAACTACACAACACTCAATTTCAAGATATTAAAACTCCTTACCTCTTTAAATTTTCTGGCTTCCCCCATCCTTTTGTAAAAAATTTGGTCATCAACATACTACGATAAACATGATCCAGACGACTTCCACCTGACATTCTAATCTTAGTACCGACACGTACAGATCGTATAGCACTATTCGTACTAGTCACCCTCTTCTGACATGTACAGCTTCCAAACTTACTCGTATTTTTCTTCCTAAACGTATAAAAATTATCAACTGTAAAATACCGAAACTTTCCTAACCCCGCTCTAACGAAAAGCGTTCGATAGCTCATCGATAACTCTTGCGATGTGATCTTGCCATTTCCACCGAGTTAAAAATAACCTGGCGGGAAACTGATGGAAAAGTTCAGTTCATGACAAATCCAATAGATGGTAGTGTATATGTATTACGAATATTTACAGTATTTCTTTCTTCAGTAAAAAAAAAATAAAAAATTATTGGAGTAATGAGACACAAATGTTCTCTACATGCAGCCGTTCCTTCTAGGATATAAAATATATAGCATTAAGATGGTATATTAAAATTACATATTGAAGAAAGAGAACTGTAAAACATATACCACAAATATGTCGGACATGCCAATCATTGCATAGTTGCCCCTCAGTTCCTAAGATAGCCGCTAGATTACAGTAGGAGTCGGTAGGAGCAACTGATGACATCTTTTGTAAGACTTTCAAACGAATTGTGCAGAGGTTCATGGTTCTGAATCGTTAGTCAAAATTCAATCTAAGTATGTCAGAAGAATGCCGACATTTCAATTATCATTATATATATATATATATGAGTCTCTTGTCTACTTTCTGTTAAATTAGTGATCTAAGTCATGTTATTAATCGCTTATGGATATTAATTTAGTACTTGTATACTTAACTGAGTACATGTTGTGTTTTGAGGCTCGGTCATAATAAATCAGCTGTAAGTTAGGTACTTTGGAAAGGTTGGAATGAGGTGTGGTAAATAAATACGTGTATTGCATATTTTATTCTTTTGGATTAACATTTAACTGTTAACTTTGAAGTTTGAAAAATCGTTCGGCAATATGCACTAGTGATGTCACCGTGAACAAATAACCGATAAGCGTGAAAGTAACTGAATTACCTTCGTACGGCCTACGTGACATTCAGACTCTTTGTCTCCATTCTTCTATTAGTGTTCCCTTGAACACGCTTGAACAGGTCTAATAGCAATGCTTATTACATGCAAATGTCTAAACGTATCAATAAATACCAAGAACTCTGACATTCAGAGTGTTGACGTTTCAAATCTTGGTCTATCATCTACAGAATTGAGCGACAGTTTTTTCCAGGAGGTAAGAGAATGTGTAGGATATGCGGCACGCGTGTGGGAAGTACTTAGATATTGTATAAATGGCATCTTAATATTTTCGTAGGATATTTTCACTGTGGATCTGGGGAGAATATCGAAAGAACAGTCAAGCCTTGTTCAAGTACGAAATGTGGAAAACTGGATCATTCACCGTTGCCTGAATTGCTCAACAAATACACATGCTATTCACCGAGAGAAAGGCGCTGCATGCGTGTTGGTCAGTCAGTCGTTGCTGGTTCGTAATTTTTGAAAATGTAGACATACATATTTACTTATTTCTTCCCTATAGATCATTGTTACATGATATAGGACAAGTCATTATAGTGATTACCATTTTAATTTACATTGAAACTTTGTGGCTGATGATTTTACAAATGACATTCATTGCAGGCAAATCCAGCAGATGTTTCGGCACTTAAAAATAGTGACAGGTATTCAGTCGTGTTCCGAATTCTTTTAAGTGACACAGAGAATGATGTTTCATCTACCCAGGCCCCAACAAAATTATCAGGTAATTTTACTTCATATACATTCAGAGTTTCCATGTTTCCCAGTATTTAAGTCATGCAATGGCTTATGAAGAAGATATAAATTGTACTTTTATAATTCTCGTTTAATAAAGGAATACTGTAATTATGTGATTAAATGTGTGATTAATATGCTCCTAAGATGAAGGGCATTACATTTTTGTGTTGTTTCTTAGCATCACAACTGCCAGGCCCTGTTCAGGCAGCATTATCAGCTCTTCAACAACAACTTGTAGAAGCAATTCAGCAGGAAACATCAAGGACTGAGGAGAGGGTGCGTGCTTACTCAGAGCAGCAGTATGCTGCCCTGGAAGAGTTCAGGGAGCATGCACACAGGGACCACCGCATACTGGCTAGGTAGTATTTGATGTGTTCTGTGTACAGTTGAGTTGCATGTTATTCAGGGGGTTACATACTAAATATGATGCATAAACTCAGAATCATGTGTAATCATAATTACACTTGAAAATCCCTTAATTCTCCCATAAAATACACATAAGATGTGTTTTGGATTTGATGGACCTTTACACAACTGGTTACAACAGTTCAGAAATCACTATCAGACACACTGTCATCTTCTAACAAAAGGAACTGTTCAGACATCCAACTGAACTCCGTTGTACACCAGTGTACTTCGTCAATTCTGATCTGACTGTGCCCTCTTATAACTCCTCAGGACACACCGCACAGAAAACACCATCTTCTGTTGTGAAGATTGCGTGTGTATTGGTTCGTTACCTAGCAGTGGATATCTATCTAGTGTTGAGAGCATATACTTTGGGAATGTGTTTACCAAGCCAATGCCTAGCAATGGGCATATGTGTCACAATATAATTAATATAGTATACAATGAAAGAGTACACATACAAGTAAAATGTGCAATAATTATATTTTTAATTGCATAAGAAGTAGAAAGAAGACAAGAGTTAAAAAATAAAAAAGGACAACAGTAAACCTGAACTCTCATACACTTCTAGCAAGAACCTGTAGTTGAATCCACATAAGTTAGTTGCATGTATGGTATGACTTCACTGTACTAGAACTGTTTCAGGATTAGAGTCTTATAGGGGCTACACACCTTCAGTTTATCTGTGCAGTTTATCATGTGTGACGTCATGTCTGAGCGATAAACTGTGTCAACTGTGCAGTTTACACCGGTTTTCACGTAGATAAAAAGTCTGCACATTCGGACCGTCATTTGCAATGATAACCTGCACAGTTTATGCAGTTTATCGTACAGTTCGTTCAGTTTCCGTCCTGTTTCTGTACCTATACGATGACTACGGTCTCAAAAAAGGATTCGCTTTTAGCATTTATCGACGGCTACCGGTCCCTTCCCGAGCTTTGGGATACTGCATGCGTATCTTATTCCAACCGTGTTAAGAAAGCGGCAGCCTACGATGTTTTAATTGAAAAACTGAAACCTCTCGAGCCTGATGCAACACGTGATAGTGTAGTGAAGAAAATAAATAACCTAAGATCCGTTTTTCATAAGGAGTTGAAGAAAGTAAACGAATCAAAGAAATTGGGAGCTTCAGCTAATGATGTGTATGTTCCGAGTCTGTGGTATTTCGGGGAACTGATGTTTCTGGTGGACCAGGAAACTCCTGATGCCAGTAATTCAACCAATGAACTGGGCAATGACATCAATGAAAAATCAGTAAGTAAACTTGTAATAATTATTTTTATTATTATTATTATTATTATTGTTGTTGTTATTATTATTACATATTATTATATTATAATAACAGTATTATTTTTGTATATATCAAACCAAATTCGTGAATATTTATATTCAATATTCAAACGCTATTTTCTTGCCACTCGACTTTTCCTTCATCGTTAAAGTAACTACAGAAAGTGTCGCGAATTTCTTTGGCTGATCTAGAGGAACATGAACTGCTGCCGTTTCTCATACCAATTAGACTTCCACTATTTGAGGATGTTCGAGACTCCATGTCGAGCGAATTTTGATAACAAACAGGCGGTTGATTGTTGATGTAAGTACTGGAATGTCTTCTTAAGAAATTGTGCAACACGCTAGAACTATGGCATTGACCTCAGTTGGCGATAGATTGATGGGTTTTTGAAATACTGTAAATCTGGAAACTAAAATTCCAAAAAAATTTTCAACAATTCTTCTTCCTCTAGAAAGGCGATAGTTAAAAATACGCCTTTCATGATTAAGCACAGAAAAAGAATAAGGTTTCATGAAATTATCTTGTAACTCGAATGCCTCGTCCCCAACAAAGACATACGGAGCAGTTTTGTTACTTCCTGGAAGGTGCTCGGGAAGTGGAATATTCAGTTCACCTTTTTTGAGACTGTCGTAGAACACCTCCATCAGAAATTCTTCCATTTGTTCCAACATCAGCCAACAAAACTTTTAAGTTTGCATCAACTATTACCATCAATATAACGCTGAATGTTCCTTTCTAGTTGAAGGAACGAGAGCCGGAATTCGCAGGTTTTTTATCTGAATGTGTTTTCCGTCAACTGCACCAAGGCAGTGCGGAAATTGCCATTTTTCTTCGAAATCATGAGCGACTTGTTTCCACTCTTCTTCACTTTTAGGAAGCTAAAATCAGAAATTAAAATAACTATTTAATTATTTAATTTAATAATGATTTAGGTAACAAATATTTATGTTTTTGTTATAGGTTGCCCCATCCTCTCCATCAGCTTCTTCAGGACCTACACCCACAGTCAATTCGTTTGCACAACCTAGCAGAAAGAGAAAGTCAGCCCCTTCATCACATGATCTCCTTACAAAGGCCACACGGTATTTGGAAGCTGAAGACGAGTTTTTGATATTGGCAAATTGGCAGTGAAATTAAGGAAATTAACTCAGCAACAGCTAATGTTTGCTGATAAAGTAATCAATGAAACATTGCTTGATGGTCAAATGGGCCTTTTAACCAGAGGCAGCTATCCGGTTCACCCATCAGGGCCTTTATCCACTTCATCACCATCTCCCAGTTGGAGTTCGAATTCGTACTCTCAACATTCTGAACCCCAAACGGCAAGGACGCTGTTGGAGGGATTCTCGTACCATGACAACGAATACAATAATTTACAATAACATTATATTCATACGTACATACCTACTCAATGTGTAAATTTTATTTTGTATTTCTACATACATGTACATTTTTATTTAGTTAGTATGGTAATAAACTATGGCTGCTATTTTATGAATATTTATTCAGTCACACCTATGGTCTTATCAAATAATTAAAGTATGCTAACCTGAATAAAATTTTGCAGTGCTTTCCGTATTGCCACGCATGTTTCTATTATTATCTCTCCGAGTGCCTGAGGAGATACTCTCATTGAAAATGTCAAATCTTGGAAACTTCTCCCAGTTGCCAGGAACCGAAGAGTCGCAATCAGTCTCACATGCGGAGATATTGCTTCCCTCAAGACTGTGTCCTTTTTTCCAATGAGGCGAACAACTTTGCTCAATAAAATTTGAAATGCATTTTCGTCCATCCTTAGGTAATTTTTATAATCGTTAATTTCCCCTCCTTCTTGTAACTCAGTCAGTAAATGGTAATCACTGGGCAAAAGGCTTCTTTGCAGATACCAATCTTTGCACCAATGTTCACGGCGTTTTTTCCTTTTGCCTTCTTCTTCTAGCAACACTGCAGCAATTATGCAACAAACTGCAGCTCTTCTTTTTCTGTCACCCATTGAACTTTATTTATTTTAGAACACAACCAAACCTGTCGAAAGTGAAGAGAGAACTGAAGAAACATCGGACTGAACTGAGGCAAAAACTGAAGGTATCCTACACACCTTCAGTTCAGATAAATGTACAGATTTTCACACAGTTATTTTTGACAGATAACTGCACAGATAAACTGAAGGTGTGTAGCCCCCTTTAGGCATGTGAAGAACTGGGAACAGATAACTGCAGTGTCTAGTAAATGATAAGTTCAGTGCAGTTTCCAATTCCCAATCTATGTGACACTTTTTTCCTAAAAAATTTCAGTCCATCTTCTACACCGTGAGGTTTAGAAGAACAAGTTCATAATATACTGGGATATACAGTAAGTGTACTGTTCTTCCCTAAAGTAAGGGATCATCAGTAACTCTACTAATCGACGTAGATTTTTTGCAAGTACACATTTAGCCATTTGTGTTTCTCTTTCAGAAAAAGAAAATTTGCTGCAAAGTCTCCATATTTGTGACAACAATGTTATGTTTCTTTAAATGTTTGCATGCTGGCAACTTCTCAATGGATTTGCCACAGTATTATTCTGACTAAGATAGAACCTGCAGCTTATGTTAAGATGTAGGTTCCCTCAGGAAGCTGCCATGATGCTGTCAGTCATTTACCTTCACAAATGCCAAGCTGAACATAGTATCAGACTGGTGACATTAACACAACAAGCCAAGCCAATTGGTGTAATGGTAATGCCCCAGACATGTATTTGGGAGATGCATTCCCCAAATGCAAGACAAGACAAAAGATTCTGGACTGAATGGTAGCAAGCATTACCTGAATTCAGTCTCCTCTTAATTTCCTCATGAATCAGGTTTTGATTTGTAAGATTTGAGGTTTTCATGGCGGTGACTATGACGAATGCTGTCTTCTGGGTTGTGGCGCCATGTAGATCTTGTGTGAACCACCATTTCAGATGAACGTATCACCATCTTTAGGGTAAAGTGAGGAACCAGCATGAGCAAGTGGCTGCAGTCTGCTGTTCACACAAGATCTACACAGCGCTACAACCCAGAAGGCAGCATTCTTCATAGTGACCGCCATGAAAACCTCACATCTTACAACCTTTTCATAATTAGGGAGGCTGGAAACTTGTAAATCCATCAACATTCCTAGATAAATTCTTGTCACTGTTGCAATAATTCCTGCCTCTATATAAACGAGAAAGTAAAATGTATTTGTGGTATGCAGAACAGGAAAAGCAGTGAGTCTGAAGGTTGCATTGCTTCCAGTTCATAAAATGAAACTATCTTATAAGCTGCCAAGAGCGTACACTTGTCACAATTCTGGTAGCAGAAAGTGAAACAGACGAATTGAAGCTCATAAAAGAGCAGGATGTGAATTATGATGATGATAAAAGGGAAACCGAGAAACAGTGTCAGGAAACTACAAACATGAAATGCTGCTACTTTGATATGCAGTTGTGCTTATGTCTCCCTAGTTTAGAAACATCGGAGACAGCTCTGGACTTTCAACATAACAATTGTGCTGCCCCCCCTCCCCCCAAATAGCTGTATAAGGCTACACTGAGGGTGAGAAAAACAAGTAAAGAGGAAGTGAAGGTGTTTCCAGCAATAAAAGGACAGGTAAATTCTTTGTCAGGTGCAGTGCTACAAGGTTTTCATTTGTCTTCTGTGGCTGCATCTTCAGGTGACTTACTGTAATAGTCGTGTATGTTCACCTAAGACACTGAGACATTGTATCATATACTCATTTACAATACAGAATTGAAATTATGAAATATACACTTCAGTAGTGGGGTTTTCTGGACAGCACTTACCTGAAAATCATAAATCGTGTAGATGAAGGTTTTGCCACAAGTATCCTGGCATTTGACTTCAAACTTCATTGGTGAAGAAAGTGATTTCGTTCATCCTGGTTTGTCACACTAGCAATATTGTAAAAGGTTGTCAGCTCCGTCCAGTGTGACTGATAACTGTTTTTTTTAACAACACCACGGCCCAAACAGTAGGACAACACTAAAGAGTCCTGTTCATCAAACAACGGATCCATGACATGGCAGACACTCATCTTCCTTTAAAGAGAGGCAGTATAAAGGACGTGAACCAAGTTGGTTCTGAATTCTAACAAAGTTTTTATGAACCACACTTGTAAACTAGTAATAATAATTTATAAATATTTTAATATAATCATGCACATCGCTGTAGTTGTTAAAGGCTCAGACTTTATATTCATGGCATTGTAATGATATTGTATGTATGTATTGATATTGAGCAAACACATTGCAATAGTAGTTTCCGCTTGTATTGATATGTCCTTCTGAAGATGGTCGCTCCCACTGAAACATGTCTAGGATGAAAGATTAAAAAGGAGAAATAAAATTATTAGTCACTGGATGGAGTTGATATCCTTTTATAATGAATAAAGTGCATTTATCTAGGTCTTTCCTAGACAAGAAATGCACTGGACAGAACATTATGCTAACCAAGGAATAGCTTGACATAATTGGAGCCAGAATAGAAAATTCACTTCACCAATCTCTGAAAGTTAGTTCAGCAGGCACAGGTTTCCACTACAGCAGAATGGAGAGTGACAAAAATATGTTTACTGCCATATGAAATTGGATTTAAGCAATTGAAGATGGGAATTGTGAGAAAAAAACACATTATTTTATAACTGTTTTTTGTGGGCAGTATATGATGATCTGCTTGACCTAGAATTATATTATACAGTTGAAGCTTGGTTCTATCTGAATGTGTACATCAGTGTTCAGAATGATAGGTACTGGAGCAGATACAGACACAAAATTTTGAAGTACCTCTTCATGATCAGGAGGTTGAGAAGTGGTGTGCCATTACTGCTACCTGAATAGTAGGATCCATATTTTTTTAAGAGGTTGTTAATTCTGAGTGGTATGTCAGTGATATTGTTCTGCCCCGACTTCTGAGAGCATTACAGAAGAAGAAAAGGCTAATGATTATTGTATGCAAGATGGTGGTACAACACACTGCAAATTGTTCCATTAATTTTTTAAATGAAGTATGAACACAGATTGTCGTGTGCAAAATCTTCACACTGAAATGCCTTTCAGTTCTTTCAAAGGATTTTCCCACCACAGTGCTGTATTCTATTCTGTTTACCCAATTCAGACTATATTTACATTCCATAATAACCTCAGCACCCAACTTACTTTCGCTCTTATACATATATTTCATGAATAGGAAGAAGGGAACCAAAACGTTCTAAAAGTAAGTAAAAAAAGTAAAGCTATCCCTTTAACAGGCCGTGAAGGCCGGCCGCTTAATTAATTATTGTAACCAAGAGGAATGAACAAACTGTTGGTCCACTGCATTTACAGACTTAGATGTAAGGTTTCAGTAATTTACACCCTGATTGCCACTACAGGGGATGGTGAACATGTACAGAATGTTAGGCATTCACACACAGTTTGTTTCTGTCACAATCATCTATTATAATAGCTTGTGTTTGTTTGATATGTATTTAGAATGGCACAATAATGTTTTTGTGCACAAGGTTACTATGTGAAACACAAGAGAGCTTGTCACCAGCATCACTTGAAGCTCTGGGCATTCCACCATCTCTGGCAGACAACAGGAACAGTCTTGCATCACCTGGCACACCAACACAGTGGTCATCACAGTCTGCACCACTATCTCATCTCCCTCCCAGTGTGTTCCCTGTAACTGACTTGAGCCTGAAAAATGCCACAAACCTAAGACAGCAGGCTCCTACAGGAAAACAGCCTTCATCATTGACTGATTCACGACAAGCAAATCGCCCAAGCCCCCTTTCCGCTGTAAGTATTCTTAACCAGTTAAGTGGAATATTTTCCTTGTTCTTATCTCTCCCACAGTGGCACATTAAAATTCCCTGGACATTTGAATTTATTACTGTGGTGTTCAATTTTATAATTCATTTTTAACATTCAGTATCTCAGCCATGTGTCCTTATCAAATTATGAAACACAAAGGTTTTGAAAGACCAATTTTCAGAGTTCATATTTTCATTAATATAGCCATTACATTAAAGTTTATTTATATATATATCTTAGTAAAATTCCATACTTTTGGCTGTTTTCTCAAAGAATATGTCACTGTCACCAGTGACATGCATTTCTTTTCCCAGTACACAATTACAAAGCCATATCTGACTCATGCACATTCATTATATGCAGTCCTGACCAGCGTCCAATGTTAAGAGGTGAAACTTGGTCATAGAAGGTGACTGACAAAACCGCCTCCAGCCTAAACATGCTCTCATATTTGATTATTGTGATTATTGGACCCTGATTTGGAACATGAAGTAGACTGTTGTCTTTTGTAAGATTTCCTGCGCACTAGCTGGCAGTTGTTTCACTACAAGGCCTGAGATTATGCCATAAAGACGTTGTTCATAAAGTACCAGCATATTAAATTTGAGGCTTATATATGTTAACCGAATATGAATGTAATATTGCTGATTGGTGGAGGATTAGTGGTAGCATATCTGACTTGCGTTCAGGAGGTACTTGTTTCATATCTTTCCAGATGGCTGATTGTTCAATTTTCCCAAGTCCTTCCAAGCAGATTTCAGAATACTTTCTTATATTACACCTCATTTCGTCATATTTGTTATTCAGTCTCCTTACCATATTTTTGATGGTGTATAATGTTAGTAGTTGGTAAGGCATCATAAGATAACCATCCAACCGAAATTAGTGACATGGCATTTTGTTATCCATTTGATCGGTAATGAATTGAAATAACAGCAGCAGAACGACCATACTAATCGTTAGTCACACCTGTTTCAGAATGTGGGAGGAAATAAGACTGAAAGACGGCTTCCAGTGCATCCGTATGGACAGCTCCTGCCGTCACATAGCAATAACACCAACTCTCTTGATACTGAGGGTCTGTTTGTTCTGGAAGGAATGGATGAAGTTCCTGCAGAGTCGCTACACTCGGAGGAAGAGAGTGACACGGATGGTAGGTTTCCATGTTATGAGCCAGCTTTTCTTCGAGAGTGCTGTCTTCTGGGTTGTGAAATTCCAGCAGCATCATGTATCTCATTTGTTTTCCAAATTCCTTGCTTAAATTCTATTTCTGTTATAATTTATTAACGATTGTTCGATCTGTTATTTTCTGTCAAGCATCAAGTCCCTAGATATGTGGAAGTTAATGGATGTCAGTATGATGATCAGTGTTTATTAATGATGCTAATAAGAACTTGTCAGTGTGTACATGCCAAGGTAAGAAGTGGGTGAGGAGTAAGGCTTGGGTCATTTCTTGCATGGTAACTGTCACACTTAAGTTGATGGGTTTGGAGGACAGATTTCTGGGCTTTTGCACATTAATGGCATGTTTCTGTTCATTCCTTCCCAGGTTCTGGTAGTCACGATGAGGGGATTCATATCCCGAAAGCAAGAGGGATATACAGTAACCTGGCAAAATCATTGCCAGTAAATGTACCTGCTTTTCTCCCTCCAAATAAACGGGATGGTGATGAGAGAGAAGATGAAAGGGTGAGCAATTTTCTAGTCTTGCACTTACTTATTTCGGTCTTATTAATGCATCTTTCACAAAATTCTCAGTGTCTGTGTGGTTACTGCTACACTATCACACTTCATTCACATGTTCAGATCATGAATATATTTGGCCATATTCAGATATGTGCCGAAAGTCGTTTCAATGTATTTTCCTCATATAGAGTAAAGCAGTAGTTTTGTAGTTGCTACTTAGGTTATGACCCAGTGCTGAGCATATGTGGTAAGTGTAGGAAATTTTATAAATGTCTGCCTCCTAATAAAGACTGTTCATTACCTTGTAAGAATTGTGATAAAATAATTTCTTTGCATAAGTACTGAAACTGTTTCTACACAAATAAATACAATTATATAACATTGTCAGATTAATTTATGAGACAGAATAAACACAGTAGCTGATTTCCAATAGAAAGGAAACATGAGTATGCTTTGTGTCAATCATAACAGTGCTAAATCAAGGTATGAGTTTTGGTGGATCAAAAATTTCTTACTCTAAGTGTGGGTTATTTACTAAATCAGAATGTATAAATATGGAATTTCAGTTCATGTGGGAACATTGAATCAGGATTTCACTGTATATTACTGATACCAAATATAGTACAATGGGAGCACCAGTTAATGTTAAAGTTGAAGGTTTCCTCTTGCTTTTTCATTTCCACTCCCTGTATCTCTATGTTATAGTTCCACCATCTAATGTGTGTGAATGTTCAGATCAAGCAAAAGCATTAAACATTTACTTCATCCTATGTAAAACTGACCATTAGCATGTTCTTGCTGTTATCCAGCTTCCCCAAGACCCAGCGGACATTGCAGCATCCATCAAGGCCCTTGCTAAAAGTGTTCATGGTGATGCAGATGTGTTCGGTGATCTTCCTCGTCCTCGTTTCAGCACCCAGATCTGACTTCAAAGGATATTTTCAGGGAGGAAGAGAAATTTACAAGGAGAGAAAGATTCAGTAACATGATGGAAGTGAACAGAAAATGCTGAACACTGAGCACATACAGTGTTTGAAGGAAACAAAATGCCTAATTTATCATAATGCAAAACATTGTATAGAAATCTTTCCCAAAACTACTTCACAATACAGAACAGGTTTCAGAAGTGCTTTCTAATATTTGTTCAGGGTTTTCTGTCCATGTTGTACCATGTTTCTAGCCGGTGTGTTCAATTTATGTTCATTGTGTTATGTTAGAAAATGTTTGCTCTCTTGTGCTGTAGATTGTGAAAATATCTATTCAGAGTAATGAGGGAAAAACAAAAGTGAAACGAATAATAATTTCCCATGAAAAGGAAATGTGTTATGGGTTGTGAACTACAATACAGCCATCTGTGTTTAATCTCATCCTTTCTGTCTTGTATTGTATTCCTTTGGAATAGGTACAGTTTGTTGTAGAATGTTACGTGAAAGAATTCTGTTGGTTTTTATAAAGATTAAGAATTACTTTATGTAATCTGGTGAATATGATTGAAAAATTTGACCTATCAGTCAGATTACAAAATGTAAAAAATAAGGGGGGGAATACTTAAAAGGCTGAGTCATTTTTTATTGTTCTAGAATAATGTGTCTGCTCACAAAAGAAATATATTGTTGTATGAGAGACTTCAATAAAGATTTGCTGACTCAACTGTATTTCAACTTGCTGTGTTCTGTCTTGATACTGATAAACCTGAGTGATGATCAGAGCTGGAAATGGCATTGGATGCCAACTTGATATTATTATTATCATTATTATTATTATTATTGGAGGGGGTGGGTTTCCCTATGCACCGCGACCAGTTGTTGATCTATTGTACGTCCCCCTTTGATATTCTACCGGTCTCCATACCCTACTGGTACTGGTGCATACTATCAGCCCCGTTGAGCCAACAAGGTCGGCCCTCGGTACCTTGATACTTCCCCCATCTACCAGAGGCATTGGAAACTACTTGGGCAGGAAATTGTTGCCTAATTTAGCTCAGAGGTCTCCTAGAGACATGAGGTTCTTTTATGTGCCGTAAATCTACAACATGGGACACATGGCTTAAAGTTCCTCCCGGAGGACTTGTTCCCTGAATTTTTCCACCCTTAAAAGTTCCACGACCTCCGCCGGGTTTGACCCCGTGTACCTTGAGTCATGAAGTGAGAACGTTACCCCTAGACTACAGAGGCCGCTATGCCAACTACATAACTCCAAACACTTAATTTTGAAGACGTTTCCATTGCCTTAAGATATCACCATTCTTTCCAAAAATAGTACATATAGGAACAAGTTCATGAGCTTATATTATAATTATTTCCTTTTCTGCTGACCTGGAGTGACTACCCAGTTTTGATGTGGAGTGTGTGTAGTTCTGAAACGCCATATCTACCCCTGGCGATGACTACAAACTATTTTGAAAAGAGGTCCATGTCCAAAAATGAAAGTAAAGTAGTGACCTGTTTTGTGACAAAGTTCATGTTATACAAACTTCTTTTATTTAGAATTCAAGTTAAATGTAAAGCTGTCACTGTGCTTAATTAAGCACCACAATTGGCTCACAGATGGCAGTAAGGTTGTTAGCCTTACGCGCTAGCCATACTTTACTCCCTACAAATCTTCCTGGTACTCAGTTCTGTTACAGGCTGTCTACCCCAGGGCCATCTTATGGCTGGAAGGATTAAGTCAATTGAAAAAAAAAAAAAACAATGCTCTCATCAAGAATTCAACCCGTGACCTTCCAGCTTGTAGCATAGTGGCTCAACCAACTACGCTACCGTTTGCCCCCCTATTCGGAGTAGTGATGATATTCTGATTTGGACATGTGAAGTGTAATATATTACATAACGGAGACAGTATAGGATTGACTGACTGTAGGTATTATTTCATGGCAAATGGCACCGAACATTGTCCTCAACACATTATTCAATAACATATATGACTAAAAATGAATATGGGAGAAGACAGGAAAAGTTAATAATACTAAAGATTATATAAAAAACAAGGAGACTTCCTGCTGAATTCTCACAAGGAGTTACACTACTGATCAAACTTATCAGCTCCACGAAAGAAATGGGAGAAAATTAATTTATATCTAGTGTATACATATGGAAACAAGACTGAATTTCCTTTAGAAAAACTTTGTAAAATATACTGAGCAGCTTTATATAAAGTGTAGATGGACCACTACCATTTTGAGTGGTGAGTAACTGGCCCATGTCTTTCCATTCACAGGCCAAAATTCATGCATCTGCTACACCAATATTTATCACTGACTTTTCCCATTTCTTTATCCCCATTAAATTAACAAAATTATTTTAAAATAATGCACAAAACACTCCATAAAGTTTCTACTTTGAAATCTCTTTTATTTCAATAGTCTTTTTACAAAATGGCAAATGCAGACCAAATTCTATGCATGTTTTCAGAAGTTAATCTGGCTACAGATATTTACACGCCAGACACAAGAGTGGTCAATAAAGATTGACATATTCATGCTCGTGTCAATAAGTCCACTCCTGAACATCACACACTACCCATATGGGCTATTCACTGCTGTGCAAGAAGATCCATCTGGGCTGCTGCAACACTCTTCATGCCTTCTTGAGTTATCTGTAGATTGGTTTTCCATGAGTGGAGTAGATCGCGCAGTTGCTGCCACTGGGCTCTTCCAAATGTGCGATGCATTGTGCTCGATACGTACACCTTGCGGGCAGCTTGATCCATGCGAGCCCTCACAAGTTTGGTCTTCAGAACTGCATAGACAAAATAAGAAAATAAATGCTTTCCCACAAAGACCCCCCTCGTTGGTGTCTCCACCTTATCGTGATGAGGGGGTTTGAGTATGCCAAAGACCCTGAGAGCTATACCAGCGGTAGCGTAGCTACTGGCAGGGCCTCCCTTGCTGGACAGGTCAAAGGGTAGGCATCAGACGAAGAGAGACACCGAAAACTGATGCCGGAAGCAGCGTCATCAGCAGCGACTTGAAGCACAGAGCAAATGATGCTCGAGATGGTTCAAGTTCATATAGCAACAGGCGTGACCAGAGTGGTTTGAACGGCTGTTGTACTGCGATGTGGAAAGCAAATGGAAAAACTACCACATTATCACTTTTCCTGGATAGTCTCTTTCCAAAAACAGAAGACCGCATTAAGTGGAGAAACTGTTTTGGAAGAGGCTGTGGACCTGTCGTCTGACAGATTACTGATGAATGAAAGACCATGTCTGTGCCAATTAAACTGTGTTGCAGTGGGTTTGGGTCCACATCAAACATAACGCACAAACAATATTTCAAGAAAACACATTCAGTTTAGTTCCATGCAATGTGTCGAATCATTTACTGATGAGGGCTTACACATAATTTTTCACCAAAGATCTGCCCTGTATTTATTGTAAGCAGTTACTTTGCTATGTAAATGGTTGGCTCATTTACGTGAATAAAATCACATGATCATTGTGATTGTGTAAACTGATGACACACAGATATGTGATGTGATTATCTTTTTATATAGTATTGTATTTAATGTCCGGTCTATGTGAATAAAATCACATGATGATCATGATCGTGTAAACTGATGACACGCAGATATGTGATGTGATTATCTTTTTATATAGTATTGTATTTAATGTCCGGTCTATGTGAATAAAATCACATGATGATCATGATCGTGTAAACTGATGACACGCAGATATGTGATGTGATTATCTTTTTATATAGTATTGTATTTAATGTCTGGTCTAGAAATCCGAGATAAAAGGCCACGGGAATCCATTGCTCTGACTATGCAACACCCTCTATCAGCAAAAGTTGGCACTAAATTCACCAATAAGCGGCAGTCACTAGGTTGGTATAGTTCACTCGTGGACTAAAGGCCTCAGAGCACTGTATTTAATGATGCTGTTAGTAACTCAGATTTTATAGCATCAAATGACTGGAGAACAATGTAATGAATTTAAAGGCTGTGGAGGGAAGCACTCATGGTCTAATTATAGTCATATCCCAGCACTTCTCTGGAGAGACTGAGGAAAACCATGAAAACCTGTCAGGCTAGACAGACACAGACACAGAGACAGTGAAGCTTCTATCTTTCAGCACATCGCCACAGTAAAGGATAATGCAAGCGTTCAGCAATCTTAATGCCTATGACTCATATACAGACAAAAATTATTACCATCTATTATGAAAGCTTCCACTTCACTTTCTTCAAGCAGCAATTCTTGCTGTATTGTATCAAAAGACATCTCTGAATTGCCCTCAGCCAACTGCATAAAAGTTAACAACCTCATCTTCTTCATGTTCTGTTCATGATTTAAACCTAAAAGAAAAATACAAATAAGAATTAGCCATAAGAATGCATGTCTTCAGCTTTCAGGAATATGTCACATACAGCGTTAAAGGACTGTCAATGTTTCATCAAACACTGCAGGATAAACATCTGTGTGGAAGTTTCGGATGAGCTGGGATAGCACAGTTGGTATAGCGACTGGCTATGGGCTCAAAAATCAAGGGGTTGAAATTCAAGTCCCAGTGAAGGCAAGAATTTTCACTTCTCCAAGTCGTCTAGACCAGGTCTGGGGCCCACACAGCCTCCTATCCAATAGGTACCAGGAGGCTATTTCCCCGGAGGTAAAGTGGCAGGGGCATAAAGTTGACAACTTACCTCAAACTATGAGGGGCGTTCAAGTTCTAAGGTCTCCAATTTTTTTTTTCTCAGGACTGGGAGCAGAGACACATGCGGTTTAGTTTAAAATACGTGTGCACTCTTTGTGTATGTGTGACAGAGATGGCAGCACTGTATGGCACACAGAACTCTAGTGGTGGCAGAGAGGGTGAGGAGTGTTTTTGATACTTAAAATGGCGACGTTTTCGTTACAAGAACAGCGAGTAATCATTCATTTCCTCCACTTGCGTGGTGCAACACCCATTGAAATTCATCCCCAGTTGAGTGAGACGTGTGGTGATGGTGTCATGAATGTGAAAAATGTGCGTTCGTGGGCACGACAGTTCAAAGAAGGCCGAACGTCATGTGACAACGAACTAAAACAATCTCGGCCTCGCACCAGCCGGTCTGACAACATGGTCGAGCGAGTTGAGAAAGTTGTTTTGGAGGATCGCCGATTGAGTGTGGAAAACATCGCCTCCAAAGTTGGCATTTCCGTGGGATCTGTGCACAAAATCCTGCATAAAGACCTGCGAATGCAGAAAGTGTCCTCCAGGTGGGTGCCACGAATTCTGGCAGATGATCACAAGGCTGCACGCATGGCAATTTGCCAGGCGATGTTGACACGTGATGAAGGCATGAATGGGACTTTCTTTTCATCAACTGTGACAATGGATGAGACATTGATGCCGTTTTTCAATCCGCTATTGCATCAGCAATTTTCCAGTGGTCAAAACAGACTCCTACAGAAGCGTTCGCAGCAGCCATGGAATCATGGCATCGACGTTGTGAAAAATGTGTACGGCTGCAGGGAGATTACGCTGAAAAGTGACAGAAGTTTCAAATTTTTTGTATGATTATTGTGTGAGAAAAAAAATCAGAGACCTTAGAACTTGAACGCACAACGTAGTACCGAGATCAAGAAAAAATGGGTCTATACATCCACTCCCCCATATTTCTTCATGGCATGCTGCTTAATTAGTTAGAGCACAGAAACAACTTTACCTTATATAAATACCACAGTGGACGGTTCATATTTTGTATCCACTGGCTGGGATACCTGTCAATAAAACAATGGGCTATGGACTGGAGAGCAGGGTTTGATTCCTGGCAGGGGCAAGTGATTTTTCTCTTCTCCACAATGTCCCACAGAGCCTTTGATCCAGTGGATATCAGGCGATTCTTCCCTGGGGGTAAGGCATCTGGGGAATGAAGCTGACCACTCACCTCCATCTAGTGCTGAGGTAAAGCTATACCCTAACTCCTCATATGGCTTCATTGTGGTGCTTGATTAAGTAAACACAGGGTCAACTTTACCTTTACCTGACTATACTGACCTGGATCAGGCACTAGTCCCTTCCCTTCCTGCATATGTAGTGGACCAAAACCTACACACACACACACACACACATATATATATATATGAACACTCATTCACCCTACTCACTTCAAGACTAAAGATGGCAGCATGTGCCTCGAAAGTGCTGACAACACTGCCTACACTCACACAATGCAAAAATCCGAGAGCAGAATCAAGTAAATCAGGTTAATTTCTCCCTGAGCTTAACTAATTAAGCACTATGCCATGAAGACATATGGAGGAGTGGATGTACAGATTCAAGTTTTCTTCATCTCAGCACTAGTTGGAGGTGAATGGTCAGCTTCACGCCCTGGCCACTTTACCCCCGGGGTAAGAGCCTTCAGTACCAATTAGACAGGAGGCTGGGTGGGCCCCAGAATTTGATTGGATGACGTGAAGAAAATTCTTGACTCTACCAGGACTTGAACTCGAACCTCTTTCACTCCGCCATAGCCAGTCACTATACAGACTACACCAACCCAGGTATTAACATGTGTTACATACAGGTAATCGGATAAATGCTGTAAGTGCAGAAAAATTCAAAATTTTTAATCATGTCTGTAGACACAAACTTTGTGACCTGTACTGAAGATACAGTGAAGTGTGAGCTTTTAATGTGAAAAAGAAAAATGCAAGAACAAAAGCATAAAAGGCATGCATACCTTCTGTATAGAGACCAAAATATAAAAAGCCCAAAGAATCTTAACACACAAATTGTTTGACCAAAGAGATGTAGGACATCCTATGTCTAAACTTTGAAATTATAATCTCTGAAGGCTCCAATTCAGAAACACTTCACTGCATAGTGGTTTACAACAGCACCTTGTATAAATTTCTTACCCAGAGAATGAACAAATTCTTTATGATGCTGGTAGAAATGTAGATAGCTGGGCAATTTCTCTGCCACAAACACAGAGAGCAAATCATGGATGAGTTCTCCTTCCAGAAATCGAACAGGCTTCAGTGCAAGCAATGGGTCCAATAAGAAAGTGTTCGGATCCGCCAGAGCAGCTAAAATACAGCGCTGCGCATCTTCTCGTGCTTGTGATGCGTTCTCTGCTGTGTATGTTCCCAGCAACTCAACCATTACTTTCGAGGCCAATTCACTGTCAGAATAAAGACACATAAGAGACACCTAAGATAACCAATAATATGAATTCCACCATTAACACAACTATAATTTATTAACTTATGTTCCACTATATGTTTTGACCCTTTTTATAGGGGTCATCCTCAGGTGTTCTGATTTACACATTTTCATTATTGAATTGTAAAGCATGCATTCATATTTACATACTCACGTAACAGGATGCAAACAGTCAAAATACCTAAGACTGATTTTATGCATTCCATGGAACCAGATCAGAATAATATGGAGAAATCATGGTACAATAAACACAGTACACTTGATTTATTAACAACCATGACAACAACAACAACATTAAACTAGTTTTAGTTTTAGCTTAATGTTAATACTATTTTAGAAACAAACCTAGAACCAAACACACAATTTAATGAGTTATTTAACTCTTTTAACAACATATGAACCAATTTTAAGACACACTACATTAACATACTTACTAATATTAAATGCTAAATTCTTAATATATTAGGCTTTAATTATTTTAATTTGGAACATCTGCATATCACTAGAATGTTGTGTATATTGTTAGATTACATTCTACAAGAGGTGTATTCACTATTAAGAAATGGTGGTTCTTGTCTGCATTATAATAAACTTCAGTTTACACAAAAGGTGCAGAATTTATTATCATCTCAAGAAGTTTCCTGCATGGAGACAGCTCTACAGCACTCAAGATCATGCAGCATCTCATTAATCAGGAAAATAAACTGATCAATTAATACAATGAATTATTATAACCAACAACCAATGCACCAGTTCCCAAAATAGTTCATTCCAACTACTACATCTTTGGCATGAGTTAAATTATAAACTGGGTGACTAAATAAAGGAAGCTGAAATGGATGGGAAACAAAAAATTCATACACAGTTATGGTTGGAAAACCACATAAAATACAACACACACATCAGGGCTTAAATGAGTGGCCAATATACCATCCACGTAATGATCTTTCATTCTATTATTCAATTCAAAATGCTGGCTCACCAACTTGCAGCAAGCTTCATGCAAATACTTTTATCCCCTGGCCAGTCTCCATTAGAAGCAAGCAAGCAAGGAAGCAGATTTCTGGGGCCCTGGGACAAACAGATCTTAGAGAAAGAGATCATGAGATGGGTCTGTATAGTCCAGTGGAAGACATTTGTGCTGGCTGAAATAAACTCCCTGGTTCAACAGTAACACGAGTTAACACAAAAGAAATAACTTATCCAGACCCTAATAAACTAAGTACATGATGACAAACCTTTGTTTACAACCCAAAAGGACTTCATGAAGAAGTCGGAGAAGTTTCTGCATTTGTTCATTTGAAGGTGGGCAGGCAGCGAACTGCTGTTTCAAGTGATCTACATCTTTAAAAACTGCTTGAACTTGATCTACTTGCTTAGCCACTTGCACCAAGTGGTAATATACATGATACCGCATGGGAGAATGCTCATCCAAAGACTGAAACATCAGCCAGCCACTGAAAAAGTAAGTACAGTAATATCACCTCTTCTTTAACTACATTTGAATCAATGCAAGATAGCAAATTCATTTTGATAGTAAAAAACATTACAGTACTTTACGCACTAACAGATGATCCATGTAACTTCACAATTAACTGCCACACTGCCTCATTTGTGGTACCAACCTCAGAACCTCAATTGTAAGAAGAGTCAAAGCAAGCCTTATAATCTGCCTGCAAAAACGCATCCACAAAGCTAGGCTTCTGGCTTTATTTTTAAAAGGTTGGGCTTTGTGTTGTTTTAAAAGCTTACACCCCTGGTTTTGTTTTTAAAAGTAAGTATCTAACAACTTTCTATGGTTAGGCTATCTAGAACCCTTCTATAGTTGGGCTTTGGATTTTGTTTTTAGAAATGACCTGCTAAGGATGGCAGTGGTAAGATGGAGGATAACATGTTGGTATATTTTAAAGATATCTGGGTTGCCCATTAGTATATAAGTAACAAAAATACGTTAAAACTTACACCCTCAAAGATACTATTCCTAGTTTATATCCTGGTGCTTTTGTCAGTTTCTCACAAAATGCAAGAATCAAATTTTCTGCTCTCTCAACAGGAATCTGGAAAAGCAAAGGGGCATGATATAAATAACAAGAAATTCTGGAAAGAACTGATCACCTCATTTCCTTCTACTGTAATCTGAGTATCTGATACAATAAGTAGAGAGAAAACTTTCATCTGTACAATGAAGCCAATATAACAATACAATCTGGAAGGCTTCAATGTTGGTATTACTGATGGGTATGATTTATGAAGTACACTGTCGAGATGGCCTCAGATGGCATGATATACATACCAAGTTTCATGCTAGGTACAGCTAGTTTGCAATCTTAAATATCATGACATTATTCCCAAATTGAAGTCCAACTGCCGGAACAGAGGAGTGGGAAATGGCATCAGTTAATTAACCACAGAGACAACTTTACCCTCTTACCTTTACTACTTCAGGTGCTG
Organism: Cryptotermes secundus; assembly: GCF_002891405.2. NCBI lineage: Eukaryota > Metazoa > Arthropoda > Insecta > Blattodea > Kalotermitidae > Cryptotermes > Cryptotermes secundus. The sequence goes on from NW_019738880.1 coordinate 407,797, forward strand.
TTTATTAAAATCTGTAATATGAACACTTTGTGTAATAGTATAAAAAAGTATGTCATGTGTAATATTTATATTTCAAACTCTCAGACTGACATAAGAGTTGCCGGTATTCTGAATTCCTTTGGAAATTATGAAGCTGTGGGATCTGGGGAGCATGGAAGAAGAGGTGATAAGCTTTTTCTGACAAGGAATTCTACCAAGAGAATACAAGGGTGAGAATTAGCATTAGATCAAGCTATGCTTCAGCTATTGGATTTTATGGTAATGCATCATAAAGGCATGCAGAAAGAAGAAATACATGTAAGCTGACAACTCCTTTCAGAATAGTTGGCTCTCCTGAGTAACTTTTTTTTAAAACTGTTTATTTAACAACACCATCAGTATCAAGGCTGCATAGTGCCAATGATAGTGACTAATGAGTGTGAAGCAGTTTGTGGAATAAGAATACGCAGAGGAAACCAAAGTACTTGGAGAAAACCTGCCCCAGTGCCACTTTTCCATCACAAATCCTGCATGACCTGACATGGGACCACACCCAGGCCACTGCAGTGGGAAGCTGGCAACTTACAGAACTACAGCATGGCCCTCCTGTATTATGGCCACTCATTTTATATACATGTGGGCTCACAAGTGAACTTCCAGACTACACATCCTAATATGTCAGGTAACATGATAATAAATTTTGAGTTTACTTGGGAGCCTCAACATTTCACAATCCTATGGGCTTCCAAGGCCTGTGACAGAGATGGCTTGATCTAATCTACAGTCAACCGACCCTAATCCCATATGACCTGACCTAGGACCAAACCCAGGCCTCTGCAGTTGAATGATGGTGACATCTTGGATATGGCAGAGCCCTCCTGTGTTACAGCCATTCATTATATCGATAGGCTCACAAGTGAACTTTCAGACAATGCACATGCTAATGTGGTGGAAAATATGATGATAAATTTTGAAGTTACTTAGGTCATTCATTAATATATAAGTACCAAATAGCCTTCTGTCTGTCAAACCTATAAACAGTCTACTTCTGAGACCTCTTACTAACATCAAACAGGATTCTCTGATGTTGCTGCTATTCTTTCAGTCAGCAAACAAAAACAACTGTTAGAAATCGCTAAATGAATAAAACATATTGAAACACAATTTCAGAACTACTTTGTGATTCAGTCAGTATAGTGACTAAGTTAAGGATGACCAAGGAATCGGAGTTCAATACCCAGCAGGGGCCAAAACCAGCCATGGGACCCAACCAACCTCCTATCCAATGGGAACCAGGGTCTCTATCCCTGGAGGTAAAGTAGCTGACCACTCACCTCCATCCAGTAGCAACATCAGAATATTCGGAGCAATATTTCCATTCCTCCCATATAACTTCATGGAATAGTGCTCAACCTTTACCACCCATTCAATACATTACTGTAAGAGCAAATGTAAGGTCTAGCAGGCTAGTGCTACATTGTCTATAAAACAAATATCCTTAGCCCCCCCAAGACTGAATACAGCTGCCAGCGCATAGCAGCATGGGTTTACATCCCCTACTCCTAGACAATAACAGTTTATTCCAAACAAACAAACACCACCTTTCTACCTTCACTATTTTTGGCACTGTTATTAAAATATTTAATACAAGCATTTTTCTGTACTATACAATGATATTTCATAGTGATAAGTTTTTTGTTCACTGTTCTAACATTATTATCTTGTAAAGGAATTCAAATTAAGAAGCTCTTCGATCAAACTGCAATGCTGGAGATGTTCACATGATTATTTTCAAATATTTCAAAGGCTTATTTCTGGTCAGGAACTTAAAAAGGTATTCCTATCCTCTTTTAGTCACATCTGAACACCAGAACTCTTGTATGCAAATCAAAAAATGTAATTATTAATACCACAACCAACATCACCATCATTATACAAAGTTTATATAAACATAACTTTCTTCTAAAAAATTCCACATAGATCAGCAAGATCTAATATGTCAAGATCGGGGTTACAAGGCTAATAATGTGGTCTCTTGTTGCTTGGAGTCCATATATCCAAACTTCTCCATCATTAACGTTCCTTACATTATTAAGAGGGAAACACCTTCACAAATTGATGTATACCTATCATACAGTTTGAGGTTTAATTATTAACCTAACAAAAATTATTCTAACCTCCACTAGACCTCTATGTTCCCATTAATGATGGGTTTCAAGGTTATTAAATCTAGTAAAAACCATTCTGACATAACTCACACAATTGATCAGTGTACTGTAAAGACAACCTTCAAGGCAATTATATTGTCTTGTCCTTAGCCAGCTAACAGCAAAACTTACCAAAACAAGCATTGAAACAATTCCATTAAGGATGCTTTCAATTTCTGCTTCAGGGACTTCTTTGAAACAAGCATCACAAACTCCAATTATTTTATGCAAATCATCTTCTATGCCTTTCGGGGACTTTTCTTCAGATATTTCGGCACCGAGACTTTTAAAATATGCTCGCAGTTCCTGCGCCTGTCAAACAATAATAAACCGGATCGTAACAAATATAAGTCAGGCTTAACCTAAGAACTGTAACATCCCGACAGATTGATAAATTTTTCCTCAACATTACAAACTGTACCTTCTTTAATGACTGATTTACATAAATAAACCACAGAACCCTTATCACTACCTAAGCAAAATTCAAAATTACCTGGTCCTCGAGGGACAATTCAATAAATACTGGAACAACCAACATGCCGCAACACCACACCTAACCAACCGCTTACGCGAGACACACCAAAGCACCAAAGAACCACACGATAACACTAGACCGCACTAGACAAACTACACTTGCACTGCACTAAACAGCCCGGACCGGCACGGATTACTAAATGTATGGGCGAGGGCACACCAAGGAAACTGGCAACCACAACGCAACCGCAATTTCCGAATTGTTATCAGCCTGAGTTGAACACATGTTACTGTGGATCGCCGCAAAGTGAGAAAACGGCAATACACTTTCCTCAATTTGCGCCGCTCCATTCAGTAACATGTGTTCAACTCTTGCTGATAACAATTCTCTGAAGTTGCGGTTGCGTTGTGGTTTCCAGTTTCCTCGTTGTGCCCTCGCCCCAAATAACAAGATAGCAGTCACAGCCGGTCAAGGCAGTACAGCACGAATACCAAGGATTAGTACGTCGATGTAGTCAATCGATGCTTCGTAGGAACATCTTCATGGCTGAATAAGCCAAGCAAGGAACTAGCGTGAAAGCAGGTGGAAAGCCGAAATAGGAAACATCTCAAGCCGTCACTCTGCTTGATATATTTTTATATTAAACGCTGCAAACCCTGTCTTGAAGAGGTGGGTCCCTAGTTCAAAACTCTTCAATAGATGTATCTGTGTAAGTTTGTACGAGTAGAGTATTGTCACGTGTTGGGTATATGTCACGCGACAAGTAACATCACGCCTTATTTGATATAGCGAATTTATCCCACTTCGCTCATACATTTACACAATTTACAATCTCACAATTACTGTAATTACTTACAATTACTTCTCTTGTTTCCATTCTCTCCGAAGAGTGCTAGACTGTAATTGGCTGGTTACTCTCTCTCTAGTAACTCACTCACTCGTAACTGGCTCAATCCTCACTCACTACTAAATAGTGTTCGATGCTCCTTATTTAGCCTCGGCATGGACAACACAGAAAACAGTTACGTGATAGGTAGCGCTGTTGCGTGACGCCGTGTTTCCAGGTTGCCTAGCAACACTGTCGAGAATTGTTTACTGCTGTATAGTAACCGCGGTATCCCTTGGTAACAACACAGCCGCTCCACTGCTACGCCACCGCGGGTGAGGGGGGCGCCTACCGAGTGTTGCGTACTGGTACAAGGAGTGGGGGTATGTGACGTCACTCGAGGAAACGCAGAGTTCACGTGACCCACACTTCCCGATGCGGCATCCATGTCACACTATGTTTAAAGTACATTCCAAATCTACTTTCTCCTTGATCTATCCAAAATTGCAAGTAATAACTCTCCTCACATCTTAAGGTCAGTTTAACATTGCTGAATAATATGTAAAACAAGGTAGACTTTATGTAGTCACCTCAAATCTTATTGTAACAGTTTGGAACTCAATACTGTTGATCATCACCTGTTCTCAATGTTGTGAAACTTTTTTGGTGTTTGTACCAGTATCCACATATATTCCATTCCACTGAAGTAGAGATAGCGATCACATTGATCTATATGCAGATTATTATAGGGGTACTGACCGATCATGCAATAATTTTCTTCCATTCATCTGGTGGCACTGAGGAAATGATACATTTTAGGGTAGCTAGTTTGGGATTTGATCGAAGGACTCTCTCATGGCATGCCACATATTTAATAACAATACATCATTTCAGAATGGCACATAATCAGAGTTGATACTTTTATAAATACTTACAATATGTTACATCTCAGAAACAACAATTACCCTGAAGGAGGTTACTTGATTTGCTTTTTCCATTTTTTATGCATGACTGAGAACAAATAACACTTGAGGTTCTAAATTTTAAGATACTTCATACTACACCCAAGGATTCTTGGAAATGTAATAGTACTAGAACTGTAAGTATTGTGTAATTAAATAAATTGCCTCTCAACTCCAATCATTTGGGCAGTATGATGCTTAAAGACATATGACCAAGTAGATTCTAAAGGGTTCTGTTGATGGCATATAACACATAAAATTAATGGGTTTTTGGACTTTTTCCATCATCCAGTATTCTAGAGAATAGAAAACACAACATTTTGGAAAATTGATCTGTTTCCGTCCTCATGTGAAGGGGAGAGAAGACATCTACTCAGTTGGGCCCCTTAGAAAAAGCTGGCTGAGCTCTTTCTTAGGGACCCAACTGAGTAGGTGTCTTCTCCACACTTTACCTGAGGACAGAAACAGATCCAGTTTATATGCAGTCTGTGCTGAGGTTATGTAATGAGGACCAACTTGAGAGGCCAGTTTGTTGATAGTCGGAGGTCACAGTCATCACCAGTCCATCTTGAGTTGTACTGTTAGCAGCCACTACCTAGCAACGATTAATTATCAATTCAAACACTGTCTGTAGTCACTAACATGTAACGATATATTAGAAATCCATGTTTTGGATAACTAAGGAAATTTATAACACGCGAAGTTATGGTCAGAATTATCATGATTCAACACATTCATGCTGGAATTTCACTAATATAGAATGACGGAAAATATCACAGCAGTTTAAGACTGCCTTCATGTTACTGCACACTATTTTAAAAACTGTATACTGCCATGGTGGATACAGTTCACATTTATCATGAACACTGCATACTCATACACTAATGGCATTAAGGATCCAGACATGAAGTGCGATGGCAACTATAAACCTGACTTCAAATTGTACTGCTACTTTTGTGCCACCCTGTATGTATACATACCGTATTTACGCATGTGTAGGCCGCGTGCGTGTATAGGCCGCAGCACAATTTTCAGACAGAAATTATAGAAAAAATAATTTTCTTGGAATATTATTTCAGGAGTAGAAATTATTCCGAAATTTGGCAACGTTTAACATTCCTAAGTTCGCAACTAGCGAAAATAACGGTACCGCTCGGAACAAAGGCATTGCGGGGGAGAGTTATAACCTTTTCGCCTTTACTTGACTTGCCTGGTTAGTTCTGAGTGAAACATGGGTCGAGTAAGAGCAGGTTATACGTCTAAATTTAAACTTCAAGTGGTGCGTTACGCACAAGAACACGGAAATCGAGCAGCAGGGAGAAAATTCGACGTTGACGAAAAAAATGTGCGAAGATGGATACTAACGAAAGATGCCCTTGAAAAAACGTCACAAAATCGACAATCTTTCCGCGGAAAGAAAGCTAAATTTCCAGAACTTGAAAATAAACTTTTGCGATACGTGCGTAATACACGGGCGGATGGATTTTCAGTGTCTGTGGAAATGATTCAATTTGAAGGCCTCAAAATAGCGGACAGAATGAAAATTCCTCGTAATGAATTTAAGGGAAGTTATGGATGGGCAAGGCGCTTTATGGCCCGACATGATCTTGTAATTCGGCGACGGACGTCAATAGTGCAGCGCCTTTCCGACATATACAAGCAGAAACTGCTTGCATTTCAAAAACATGTCCTGAAATTAAGAAAGACGCACAACTACACCATGGGAGCTATTGGAAATGTTGATGAAACTCCTGTGTTCTTTGAAATGCCGGGTGAAAGTACAGTGAACAAAGCAGGCGAAAAAACAGTGCATGTGCGGACTGCAGGAGCAGAAAAGCAGCGGTGTACCGTAATGCTTGGTATCACTGCTGATGGAAACAAACTACCACCATTTGTAATCTTCAAACGCAAAACATTGCCGAAAGAAAAGCTTCCACCGGGAATTTTGGTGAGAGTTCAAGAAAAAGGATGGATGACAGAAGAGCTCTATCTGGATTGGTTGAAATCAGTGTGGTTTCGGCGCCCAGGCGCACTTTTACGTCAGCGGTCAATGTTAGTGGTTGACAGTTTTCGAAGCCATTTAACTGAAAATGTGAAAGTGAAGATGAGGCAGGAGAAAAGTGATATGGTTGTGATACCAGGGGGGATGACTGGCATGTTACAACCACTTGACGTGTCAATAAACCGTCCTTTCAAGTCTCATTTGCGGCGCTTTTACCGGGACTGGAGATGCGGTTCCACGGAGATGACGCCGACTGGACGATTGAAGAAACCTTCATTAAGTCAAATGTGTGAGTGGATTGTGGCTGCATGGAACACCATACCAGAAGAAATGGTTTCCAAAAGTTTTAAAGTCACATCCATTTCCAACGCAATGGACGGGACTGAAGATGACGCTGTATGGCTGACATCACCTGACAGCGAAACTTCGAGCGAGAGCGACATCGACAGTAACGAGTCAAGTGATGAACAGTAATATGGTTCAATTACCGTGGACCAACTTCAGAAAGTGTCGCATAATTTATTCATGCGATGCGAAGCATGTTTGCAAGCAGAAGGGGGTCACTTTCAGCACCTGTTATAAAGCACGGTAAGTTTGTGTTATCTTTTTACAGTATTCTTATAAATGTGTGCATGTACAGAAACTGATGTAAGGGTATCAGCGACACGACTGCACTCTCGCTAGCGGGGAGGGGCACAGTAGTCGCGGAGAAACGTTCCATCTGCTCTACGTTGCTGCCCCGGTTTCCTCGATCTTTGAACACCCTGTATTACTAATTATGAATATAATTTTTTTTAAATGAAGTGTGATTTCGAATATTTCGAATGTAAGCCGCACCCCAGTTTTCCTCTAGAATTTTTGGCAAAAAATGTGCGGCCTATACATGCGTAAATACGGTATATAAAGTGTTGTTTATGGATTTGATGCGAATATGTTTGAGACATCTGGTAACCCATTTTTTTTAAGCTCAATATCGGTACATGTCTGGGGCTGTACTTTTCTTGTACGGCAAAAATTTCAAACTTACAGCAGATGATTGGTTTTATGCACATTTATGTATTAATGAAACACAACTTTACAGAAAAGACAGACTATACATATAATAAGAGTGTGTTTGAGACCTGTCAGTTCACTTGTCATGAAATCAGATTTATTAATAAATGCACAGCTATATATACATCTTGTACCAGATTGAAAATATCTGTATAAGTAATGCAACTGCCATATAAATAAATATAGTGAGCCAGTTGAAACTTCAGCATTTGCAACCCCATCTGAACAGTTATCAGTTCATTATGGTACTGCAAAATGATAAACATAAACTTTCAAGTCTTTATGGTGAAGACTGTTCAGGTTGTGATCTTCTGTGTTGTTACAAAATGTAGTCCTGCGAGTGGGTATCAAAGTTTCAAACTAGCACACTACCTCCATCTTCTGGGATGAATTGAGAATGTGGTTAGGTTACATATTAAGGTTCCAAGATGATCACTCAGATCCATGGAAATGGGAAAGAGGTCAGATCCTGGCCAGAAGAAACTGCCCCTTTTAGGGCCCTAAATGGTGTCACAACAGCACATCATTACAATGAATATACGGTAAATTAACTGGCTTGCCCCCCTCCAGGTGGATAATAAGGTCTACTGGCAGGTGGTCCAGATGGCGCTTGGTAATACTGTGATGTAGTGTACTGGTGTGGAGGAGGTGGATATGGGGTGTATGATGTTGCGGCTGTGCTTGCACCCGGAACATGAGGGCTCGGCTGTACTGCGGAAGGAGCCGTGGATGTATTAGTGGGAACAGGAGCTGTCACATTAACAGGAAGTGGAGTTGTGTACGTTGGTGGAAATGTTGGAGTCATCGATGAATGTGAATATGCACCATATTGATACTGATTGACAATTTCAGAAGTTTTGTCTGTCTTATCATGGCTTCCTTCTCCATTGCTTGGTATCATGTATGGCTTAATATCCTTGCTCACTTTTACAGGAATGGCTGTAAATAAAACAATTCCAATAAATGGAATTTTTATAACTTAAATTATATTATTACAGGATTACTACTGCAGAGGAAAAGAAAACTGTCACCTACACTTGTACTTAAAAGTGGACCTGACCAGCAAAGTTACAAAGAATTGTTAGACTATTACAAGTGAAGTATACACTTTCAAAAATTTATAAAGATATGTCGGTGTCAAACCAAAAACAAACAAACAAATAAACTCCGTGATTTAAGTCCGCAAGTGAACTATACTGACCGAGAGAAGCTGCTTGTCGGGGAAGTTTAGTGCCAACTTTTGTGGCTAGAGAGTGTCGCGTGGTCAGTGCAACAAATCCCCACTGGATAGGAGGCTGTGTGGGCTCCACAACCAGTTTGGGTGACATGGAGAGAACAAATATTTTGCCTCTACTGGGACTTGAACTCCAAATCTTCTGCCACCCAGCCCATAGCCAATCACTATACTAGCTGCATTATTCCAGCTCCCTTCTCAAACTAAACCATTTGCAAATTCAATAAACATTTTCAGTTACTATATTGATTGGTGATCATGCGACTTTTGGGACAACAATCTGCCAAAAACAAATTTTTAAATTGTGTGTTCTTCATCTGTAATAACTGTCCGCAGGACCACTTCTTGTGGGAAACTTTATGGAAAGTCATCATATATGCCAGATCTCACACCAGTCACAGGCTGCGTGTGCTAGAGGACTGTACAGACAGAGACAAGAAAGCAGGACTCCAAACCTCACTTAGTTGACTCAGGAACATTTAAAATGTACACAAAATAAGACACGGACATCAATTAAAATTTTAAATTCTAAAAGGTTCTGACAATTGTACCATACAGCACATGCAGCACTGGGTTTCTGGACGTGTCCAATGTCTAGTATCCTGAGAACAGTTTTGGAAACTGGACCTGGTTCTAACCTCAAGCAAAAAAATGAGGGGTGCTGACTCAGTTTGGTCCATTAAAATGAGTTAATTTCAATCACTTGACCAGACAAAGTCCAGAAACCCTGTAATCCTACTTTAAAAACTTAATTAAAACCTTGAGAATTAAAGGCTTTGGGTTTCACTAAAGGCAGGAACATGAAACTTGTAGCAAATATAAGCGAACATCTTCAAGTTCTTTTACAGGTGCCCTATGTGTGTTCCTTTCCTAGCATGACATATGTACCAATAATACTCCAGTCTTGTTCAAACCCTCATCCACTTGCTATATGGCTTATGTAAACCAAATCTTCAGTGCTTTTGTGCTGTTTGGCATAGTCCCACAGTTGCTACACTTCATCAGACCACATAAGGAGAAGTCCAAGGAACTTAAGTCCAGTAACCTTAGCACTGAATAAGTCATGGATCATGTTTCACTGAATCAAAGCATGCCCTGTGCCTTTTCTATCTCAGTGAATGCACCATTTTGATTACTAGACCAGTGTGCTATGAAAGCAGTAACTACAGAAAATATTACATGCTACTGCGAGTTTTGTGTCTGTAGTTTCAATAAAGGCTATGCAGAGATTATCTGAAGTTAAGCAAGCTTATATTCCATAACATAATGAGATACAGGAAAATTATAATTCAACACATGCAGCTTGCAGCAATGGTCATACAGTGTTCAACATACTATGGGGTTAACACGTCACACATCATACTGAGGCCATGAAAAAAGTCCCATGAACAGTGGGACTGATGGCACTCAAGGCTTCTCTGGCCAGTGTCAAACCAGCCCAAATGCTTTTCACTATCAAAGACTATCATGTGGTTATCAATACTAACATTTCTGTGAATGGAATGCTAGATTGGAGGGTAGAGCTCATGAGAGATGTGGAAATGGTCAATCTATAGGCCTTCTGTCTGTGGTCTCAGCATAATGTAAGTTAATAAATCTATTATATTTTCACTATAAAAACAGAGTTAGTGCTTGATACATATTGTGTTGCTGTAACATTTCTGCTTTTTCCCAGTTTTAATTTGGCAGCACCATCAATACTACAGCACCGTACCTGTACGCACTGGAGAGAGCTGTGGAGGTACTGGCGATATTGGTTGCGGCACCCGTTCCTTCTTCATTGTTGGAGAGTGAGTAGATGGCAACAGGGGAGGAGAGTCAGGAGATGTTAATGTTTGCGGCTGAGAGTACAGATCCAGCACTTGATGACAAATATCTGTGAAATTAGCATAAATCATATCATTACCTCCAGATGGTTTGGCAAAAGTATGTGCAATGTAGATCAACGCCAATGACTTAGTCATGTTTAACAACAGATCTGAACAAATTAACATTTCATGGACAGCATTTCTTATGCCATCTCTTTTGTTAATATGTTTTCTTTCACAGATACTGCCAACTCATACGTGTGTAGATATGACAGTGTTGATGGACATCATATCATTTGGAGCAGCTACGCTTGTCCCATAGTGAAAACACAATTTTACCACACAAATGGACCTCTCAGCATGAAATAGGCAAAAATTTATAAGACAACTAAATATGCCAAGTTCTATTTGAATTACTGTCAGCAGTGGTTACCCATTGTATTTTTGGCTGACCTCTTGCACATAAAACTAATTTTTAGCATTTTTAATATATGCCATCTAGGGCACTGCCACAGCTCAGATGATTAGTGATGCCCAGGGTATGATTCCAGGTCAGGTAATGTGGGATTTGTGGTGGACAGAGTGGCAGTGGGGCAGGTTTTCTGCAAGTAATTTGGTTTCTCATACCAGTTCTTATTCAAACTGCTCAACATTCATTGAACGTCCTAGCACTGACACCATATAGACTTCATACTGACAGCATAATTATGTAGCCAACTTAAACAAATAAATAAAATCTATCTACATAACATCCGAGTAATTAAAAATGAAGTTCAACTGCATTCCCAAGACCCAAAAGCAGCACAAAACAACACTCTACAGAGAATATTTTAAAATGGTACTAGAGTGTGCAGCTGCATACTCAAATTGAAATCAGTTTATTTCTACTGTACAGTCATACCTTCAAGCAGATCCATTGTGAGATCTTCAACAAACATATCCCACCAACGTAGATGTTTCGCTGTGCGACCTGACCAATCAACGACTTCAAACTTGCTGAGCTTTCCAGCAAGATACAGAAGAGCCACAGCAATCACTTCTGGTTCCCATTGTAAACTCAAAGTGGTACATAAACTGTAACAGAAAAATGTCAAAATGTTACAAAGTTACGCAAGTTCTTTTAAGTGAGAGCAAAAAGAACTACTCATAATGAAATGTGATGGTAACACTCGAAATGTGTCAAATTACCTGTCATTCACAAATGTCCAAGCCATCTGCACCATCTTCTGTAATTTTGTTTTATCACCTGAAATATGAAAATAGTCACAATTAAAATTCTTCCAGTGAGCGAATGTCCATTTACAAGTAAGACTGATTTTGTGTTAATATTAGGTTCTATCGGAAAGTTCCCAGACTCTTACTGTTGTAACTGCCTTGGTGAAAAAATATGAGGGCAGGCCAAGGTCATACATCTGCAAGCCTATTGCATCAATCTGCCATGTTACACCACACTGTGAACTCGCATTGTTTTACACAAGTGCTTTTTTGACTCTTTGTTTTTTGTTTTGTTTTGTTTTGTCTGTGATGGACGGCAAAATTAAGCAACGTGTCTATATCAAGTTTTGTGTGAAGCTCAGTAAATCCACCACTGAAACATCTGAAATGCTTTGTGAGGCTTTTGGAGAACATTCTTTAAGCCAGACAGCAGTTTCTGAATAGCATTCATGTTTCAAGGCCAGTCGAGTGTCAGCTGAAGATGACGAATATTCAGGATGGCCAAACACCAGAAAAATGACAGAAAATTTTAAAAAATTTTAGAACTCATCCACAAAGACTGTTGTCAAACAATCAATGAGCTCTCAGACGCCATTCGGATCAGTTATGAAGTTTGCCATGAGATCTTAACACAAAATGTGAACAAACATGCATTGCCACGAAGTTTGTTCCCTAACTCTTGACAAATGATCAAAAGCTGCGGTGCCTAAACGTGTCTTCAGCTATGAGAAAAGGCTAACGAGAACCTGACTTTTATCTCTACAATCATAACGAGTGACAAAAGTTGAATTTACAGTTATGATCCAGAAACAAAGCAACAATCATCACATTTGAAGAGCCCACAATCACCACAAGCAAAAGAGGCACGGCAGGTCCGGAGCTCAACAAAGAGCATTTTCACTTAGTGGGGGGTGGAGTCCAACTGGGCCCACTCAGCACGGTAGCCACTGATTGGCCTATTGTAGCCTGCCCCGGGTGATTATGATGATGGAGAATTTGGTGGAATGAAGATTGGCAGGGTAAACTGAAGTACTCTGAGAAAACCCGCCCCAGCACCTCTTTGTCCACCACAAATCCCACTTGACCAGAACCGGGATCGAACCCAGACCGCCACGGTGGGAAACCAGCGACTAACCACTTGAGCTATAGCGCGGCCTAGCAAAGATAATGCTCATTGTTTTTTTATTTGACGGGTATTGTTCACCATGAATTTGTTCCTCCTAAAACTATGGTCAACTCTGACTTTTACTGTGACATGTTGAGATGCTTGAAAGAAAATGTGTGATGAAAAAGACCGGAACTTTGGTGCAACCACAACTGGCTCCTTTATCAAGACAACGCACCAGCCCACACATCCCTGAAACCGCAGAGTTTGTGACTAACAGCAACATGGTTATCGTTCCCCATCTTCCCTACTCACTGGACTTCGCCCCCTGTGATTTCGCTTTGTTGTTCCCAAATTGAAAATGAAATTGAAGGGACAACGTTTTGAAACAGCGTCTGACATCCAAAGGGAATCGCAACCGGTACTCGACAGCATTAAGGAAAACAGAAGTGGATTTCATAACTTGAACTTACAATTATTGTAAAATGATCTGAGATTTGGAGTTCACATAGTAGTGTCTTCTAGGATGTGCTCCTGAGCAATCTGAGAGAAAGGTACCAACATTTCTCCATCTTCAAGCTATCTTTCTACAGACTATACGACATCACATCCCAGAAGACCATTCACAGTTCCCTAACACTTGAAACATCACTTTTGAAAAGGGTCATGGCATTATCTGCAGCCTCATTGGCTTTCCTCCGAGTAGTTTCTAAACCACTTACTGCGAAACACCCCCCACCAAAAAAAATAAAAAGATAAACTCTCACCTTTCAGGCACTTCGCATATTTTAGAAGGTAACTATAAGGATGTTCTACTTGTAAGTCAAACTTAATAGTTTGAAGAAGAATCCTTTCAAGTGTCATCACTTCTTCCTGCAATGAAAAGACAGTGCATAATTAAGTATTTCAAGTATAGGTCATTCGCTTTTACTAATTATAGGCTCTCACGGTGGTTAACTGGCAATGTTAATACTGCTATACAGTCTTTGCACAGTGTGTATGTGGGCAGTGTTGCCAATGTTTTGGAGGTACTTTCTGCTTACATCTTCAGTATCAGAGTAAGTACAATGAGTGACTGACTGTTCATGCAGGTTCTAGTTCAACAGACCCATGAAGAGAAGAATGGCGGCTGGTGCTCAGTCCCGGACCTAAAGGGAGAATGGACAGACAAGTATTACCAAAAGCAACCGTTCTACAAAGCGGCCTCCGTAGTCTAGAGGTAACGTTCCCACCTCATGACTCGTGGTACGCGGGTTCAAATACCCGGCGGAGGTCGTCGAATTTTTAAGGGCGGAAAAATTCAGGGAACAAGTCCTCCGGGAGGGACTTTAAGCCACGTAAAAGAACCTCATATCCCCAAAGGGGATCACTGAGCCAAATTCCAGGACGTTTCCCGCCCAACAATAGCCTCTAAGGCCTCTGATGGATGGGGGGCCGCTAAGCAAGTGGCCGAACTCGCTTGCTCGGCGGGACTGATGGTACGCACCATTTATCAGTAGGGTAAAGACACTGGTAGAATATCATAGAGGGAAGCACAATAGATCAAACTGGTCGCTGTGCATGGGGAAACCCACCCTCTCTAAATAACTAACTAACTAACTCACCCTTCTACAGGCCATTGACTGGACCAAAATGCTAGCAGCAACTGATTTTCATAAGCAGTCACCCATTCAAGTGTTCACCAAGCATGGCCCTCTCACTTTGACCCTAAAGATGAAGGCAGCATGTAAATTGGCAACACTGTCAACATCCACACACTGCAAAGACCCATGACCAAAATCGGCAATAAGCTATCAATTGTACCGTGTGTAACTTTTCTATAACAAATAGTATGGGATGGCTGCCTGTTTTAATGTGACAGACAAAAACACCTTTTAAAAGAAACGATATCCAAGGAACATATGGATTGATTCGGTTCCGAAATGTCAGAATAATTTTGAATCCAAGACTGTATCTCTTACTTAGATGTGAGTTTAGCCATTACTTTGGTTTGCTTGTTGGCTAACATAACCCAACAAGCAAGTTGGCTCAAGTCGTAACACTTCTGACTTGTGTTCTGGAGGCGGCCACTTGAAATCTCAGTCAAGATATCAGCTATCCCAACTGAGGATTTCTGTGCTTCTCTTCAGTTCCTTGAGGCAAATGCAAGAAAAGTACTTCAGACTAGGCCACGACCACTCTTCCTCTCAAATCCTTCCCAATTCCCTATTCACAATCACCTTACTATTCGACACAGTTTAGTGACATTACATAACCACACAGATAATTAACATTGCATAATCTGTACTGTACTCACAGGGGCAGGCTGCATGTTTTATGGTACTATTTAAGGTTGAGTGATGAAAATGGTGACTGGAAAAAAAGCTAATCTGGTAAATGCTCATGTAGGTACCTCCAAAGATGTGTAATCCACTAACAGAAACAGTGGTTACCTTAGGATCTTCCCCAAATGTCAAGAACTTCTGGTCTGTAAGTAGACTCCGAGCTGTTTTAATTATATCTTTACATTTCTTTGGCGTCTCCTCCACTTTTCCTGCCAAGAATAAACAGCAACATGCTGTTACCTGAAAACAAAAAAAGGGTACAGCAACATAACATCTTTAATCATATTATGGTAACCAAAGGTCCAATGATTTCTTACAGGGTGGCGCACAAAATGATCCCATATTTGATGTATTAATGAAACGTTTATTTCAATTATAATACTAGAAACTAACATATAAAGAGAAAGATCACAGCATGTAGATGTATCCTCCGTGAATCAAGTGTTCAATATGACCACCATTATATCCGGCAACTTCAACATGAACTGTCATGCTGATTACTCGATGGCACATATCCTCAGTTATCTCATTGAAGGCCTGAATGATTAGTGCTCACAATTCCATTATTGTTTGCAGCCTTTTCAGAAAAATCTTTTCCTTAAGTAATCACCAAAGAAAGTAGTCACATGGATTTAAATTACGACTATTCAGGGTCCAGTTCTGTCCACATACAAAATGATCAGGAAATCAGTTTGATATGAAATGCAAGTCAAAAGTGTCATGCAGAAAGTAAAAAGCAACATTCGCTGTGTGAGGCCTGGCTCCATCCTGCATGAACCATTGAATTTGTAACAGGAAACCTGTAGCAAGAGAGTGAGTCACAAAAGTATTGTGCAACATGTTTAAACAGAGCTCACTGTTCACTGTCTCTTCAAAGAAAATTGGCCCTATCAGTCCATGACTTCATGAATCACACATGGATTCTCTGATGCACAAAATCGCACGTTTTGTTTATTAACCACACCACCCAAGTGGAAGTGTGCCTTATCAGAAAACCAAACATTGTTGAACGATACCTTGTTATTCTGAGCCCATTCAGCAAATATCATTCTTTAATGTTTGTTCTGAACTCTAAGTTTAGGCAACACTGTCATTTTGTATGGATACAAATTCAAATCACTTTTCAATATTTGTTGTACCAATTGTCTGGATATCCCTAGTTGTGCTGTCCTTGTTGATTTATTGGCACTTCTTTGCAGTGCCACTCTGATAGTGTCAATGTTCTCTGGAGAACGTAGAGATACAGGCCAACGACATTTCCTCTCCAACACCAAACCATCATTATTAAACTGGCTATAAAATGTATTAATTGGCTTGAATGAAAGCGCCCATAGCATTTGAAAATGGGCATGAAATCTCTGTGTGACCACCACATTTCTTGTTTCAGTAAAGAGCAACACTGTTTTCATGCACTGTTCTACAAACAGTCTTCCTTTGTCAGCCATCTTGTCTAAATTGGCACATGTGCAGGAACAGCGCGATACCAGCATGCTACGGAAGTGTAAGAACAAATCTTCATGATCTACTGTAAGTGTTACCATGTTATAGAACATTGTTCATTGCAGGGTTGGATATTTAATACTAAATCAAATACTGGATCATTTTGCTCACCACACTCTAGGTGGGGAAGTTACAAATTGTGTAATCAGTGAGATTTAATGTGCATAAACCATTTTAACCTCAATCTGTACTATTTGATTACACAGTAACCTGCCTCTGGTTGACTAATTAATTTACACTGTCTTGAAATCACATATTAGTATAGCAAGTATGGCAAAGCAATTTCAGGAAGTCACTCTCAAGTTCAATGCAAGGTAATGAAAAATCCACTACTTAGGCAGCACTATCACTGAGAAAATGTGTAATAATTATAACTAATCAGAAGGCTGTACCTAATGAACGCTTTGCAAATAATTGCTTACATATCTTGGAAAGTTTCTGAATGAGTGAAACATGTAGAATCTGTGGAAGTAAACAACACCAGTAGCCATTGTGTTGTAGCCCAGGTCCATTTTTGTTCCAGTGTCTATAATAAACCTTGCTCCCTCCTTTCGGTACCGACACTCTGTCTCATAGTCTATTCCGTCTTGAATGGATGGTGTATTACGAAGTTCTTTCTTTTCATAATACCAGCACGGCATTTTTGGAGTCTTATTCTGCACACAATAAATTAAAAACTCTGATTAGTAAGCTGCTGTCAGTCTTGCAACTTACGATAATGCAATACCGACTAACTGCACAGTATAAACAACTAGAATAAACTTAACTACAGACATACTGTTTATCAAGAGCACTATCTTCTGAGATTAACACCGTATAGTCCGTTGAAGGTCAAAAAGCCAGTGCTCTGTTTGTCACCTGCTTTCATATCGGTTTCTTGCTCGGCATACTCTTCAACCCTGAAGATAGAGGCGATACGTTCCTCCGAAACGTCGGTCGACTTTCAACGGAGTGCATGGGGTTATACCCCAGAAGATAGTACTATTCATAAGCACCACTGTGAGAACCTCAAATCCTTAATATTGTATACAATTTTGCTATTCTATGCCTTAACACAATACCACAATTAACCTACATCTTTGCATACCCGATGAAACTTACCCTATTTCCGTGAAAGCTACCAAAATAGAACTACATTTGCAAAATTATTTCTCATACTGCCAATACATCACAACACAATTTAATTGAAAGTTATTCTCCACTTATCTATCGTTATCTATTGCGACAGATCGCGACTTATCGACGATCACCCTAGTCCACCCAAGCCTCAGGTTTTACTGGAAACAGGTACGAATTTGCGAGGTTTCATAATCGTTCATGTTGCTCATGACTCATGACCGTTCATGACTAACTTCACTTCAGTGCGTATCTCTACGTAGCCGACGTAGCCTACGTAGGATGCAGTAGGATGTGTACTCCACGACGTCCATGACCTCCATGACGTTCAGAGTCGCCACGCGTGTTGAAAGCAGGTAAGGCATGTTGTGTCAGAAATTTTAAAAGTGATTTCATCAGTGTAAGTTCCTGAATGTGAAGCGAGGTGAAGTGATGTAAATTTCAAGTAACTATACGGTTTTCGTTTGGTGTAAGTTTAAGAGTGCGCTCGGAATTCGTTATTTTGGAGAATACTTTCTACAGTATGTTTTAAAAATTGATGATCTGTTATGAATATTATAGAATCCATCAGCACTACGACGAAAAGTCGTGACCCCTTAATCGGTTTAATGTCACAGTATGTGAACAACATGGCTAATTACAAATATTTATAGTTCTGTGTTTGATAATAATGTTAATTACAGACATACCAACCCATATAATGATTAAAATAAGTAAATAACACCTGTTTTAGAATGGCAAAACGACCTCAGCCGGAGTGGCAACCACCTGAAAGATCAGTGGGCCCTGCTCTCAAGCTCTTCAACAGTCTTACCCGCCAGAAGGAGGAATTCATACCCCAAAATGGGAGACATGTTCTCTGGTACAGTTGTGGTCCAACTGTCTATGATGCTTCACATATGGGCCATGCGAGGTAAATTATGTTTCGAACAAGTTTGCATCACATTGTGCAAACATACATGTTGAATTTTAGGTTTATTTAGTAGACTTATTTAATTGCTCTGACCTCCTCAGTCCCTTCACCTCTCATTGAATTTGAGTTTCATTTGAGGTCCATGACAAAAGCTCTTGTAAGTAACACATCTAGTTACTTTTCAGAACGATATATCTCAAATTTCCATAAGGTAACAGTGGTAATTACAGTTACGTTAATTTACTTGTATGGCAGAAGTATATTCTGGCATTTAAGTGTACATTAAAATATTCCCTATCCTTCTGTGTTCTAAAGCAGTTTTATTCTTAAAGAGCTCCATTTATATCTGGCTTGCTTATGGTGGGTTAGATTAGTTTAGCATAAGGGGACAAACCATATGCTACACTTTTACTGTACTCCATATGATGGTTTGCATTGCCTGCCTGTGTTTTCTGCAAGATATCATAATTTTGTACTTGTGTCATTCATTTACTTTACACACACTGTGCTTAGGAACGAAAGGGTATTAAAATCAGTAGGAGTTACCTAGGTAATACATATGCCAACATGCATACCTGTGTTTTCTCCTTAGCCCTATATTTCCTGAGATCCCCCCCAGTGTTTCCTCCCCCCCCTTAAAAAGTCACTTGTACCTGTTGTAGTGATCTTTCCCTTGCGTTGTTTTATTTGTAATTTTTAAATGTTAATACATGTAAATCTGTTTTAATTTTTAAATTTAATGAATATGTGGTATATATGTTGCTACCTTGTCACCAGAATGCAGGGCAAAATTGTAACATAAAGACAGTTAATAGATCCCCTGAAAATGTAGCACAGTTCAAATATTTGTGGATGGCAATTACAAATCAAAATGTCATTCAGGAGGAAATTAAGAGGAGATTGAATTCATGTAATGCTTGCTACCATTCATTCCAGAACCTTTTGTCTTTTCATATGCTGCCTGAAAATGTAAAAATTAGAACATGCAAAACCATAATTATGCCTCTGGTTTTGTATAGGTGTGAAATTTGGTCTCAGACATTAAGGGAGAAACATAGACTGAGGGTTTAATCGTTTCTTGCATCCTGTTGTGTATTTAATCAATATTAGAGTCAATTTTACCGACTACACAACACGTTTTTATTATTATCACACTACATGTTTCGACCTCAAGAGGTCACCCTCAGGTGTACGAACAACTGTATAATTACACGCAATCACATTCGTTTTTCCACTTATTCGACCCTGTATCTTATTCAGGCTTACACTCAATGATATATCAAGCTCTTCTTATAAAACACAAGTTAAAATATTATTCTAAATGTTAAAGTTAAAATTTAAAATTTTAAAATTTCGTGAGTCGAAGTTCAACTCAGATCACCTAAATGTTAAAAGTTAATGACTGAGTTGAACTTCGACTCATGAAAAATTTTTAAATTTTAACTTTTAACATTTAGAATAATATTTAAACTTGTGTTTTATAAGAAGAGCTTGATATATCATTGAGCGTAAGCCTGAATAAGGTACAGGGTCGAATAAGTGGAAAAACGATTGGATTGCATGTAATTATACAGTTGTTCGTACACCTGAGGATGACCTCTTGAGGTCGAAACATGTAGTGTGATAATAATAAAAACGTTATGTGTAGTCGGGAAAATTGACTCTAATATAGACTGAGGGTGTTTGAAAACAGGGTGTTGAGGAGAATATTGGGACTGAAGAGGGCTGAAGTGATAGGAAGTTGGAGAAAACTGCATGTAGGATTTTGATTGAAAAACCAAAAGGAAAGAGACCACTAGGAAGACAGATGAAGGTGGGAGGGTTGTTATTGTTGTTGTTGTTATTATTATTATTATTATTATCATTATTATTATTATCATCATCATCATCATCTCTTGTCACAGGTTTATTTCCTGGTATTCCTTTTCTTGAACCAGTGATGCACCTCACCACTCAGGCTTCAAGCTTCGCACTGTAGCACTTTCCGTAGTATGTGTGATGTTCCCAGGATAGCTGTTTTTTGCAGTGAATCTATGGAGTGCTTACCAGGAATTAGTTCCAAATATTTTCTCAACCCTCTCGTGACTGTACCCGTGGCTCCAATAATTACTGGTATCACAAAACATTTCATGTTCCACATTCGCTGAATTTCGATGCTTAAATTTTTATATTTTAATTTCTTCTCTGCTTCTTTTTGTACTACATTCGTGTCCGATGGTACTGATACATCTATAAGTATGCAAGTTTTCTTTTGCTTGTTTTTAATTATTATGTCTGGCCTGTTTGCCAGAACCTCTCTGTCTGTTTGTACGCCTTGGTTCCATAACACCGTTATATCCTCATGTTCACATACTGACTTAGGCACGTGTGAGTACCAGTTGTCTGGTACTTCAATTCCAAATTCTTTACATATTGAGTAATGTAAATGCATGCAAACTTTATCATGCCTTACTAGATATTCGTTCTTCGCCAAAACGGGACATCCTGATGTTAAATGGTCTATAGTTTCTTCATATTCTTTACACAGTCGACATTTACTTCCGATCTCTTCTTTCAATATTTTTCTCTTAAAATAGTTTGTACTGATTGCTTGGTCCTGAGCTGCTACGATTAAGCTTTCTGTTTCCCCTTTAATGCCTCCAAATTTCAACCATCGATATGTCTGTTCCTTATCCACCAGAGTGTCATCTAAGCTGCGTGGGTATTGGCCGTGCATTCTTTTCTTTTCCCATTTTTCTTTTGTGTTCTGAGCTATTGCCTTTTTTTGTAAAAATTTCGTGTACTTGCAGGCTATGTTCGGCGAAGAACTTGTGTTGCGTTGGTGTGTCCTAACAATTTTCATCAGTTGATCTTCTGTTCCTTCTATATATTCCACTAGGTTTGTGGTTTCTGCCATGTAAGCCGCCTCTATTTGTATCAGGCCCCGTCCTCCCTCTTTTCTAGGAACATACAGACGGTCTATATCTGCTCTTGGGTGATGCTGTCCATAAGTAGTTAACATTTTTCTTGTTTTCCTTTCCAATTTTTGTATTTCCTCATTGTGCCAGTTAATAATTCCAAAACTGTATCTCAGTACTGGTACTGCCAATGATCCAATTGCTTGCATTTTGTTTTTTGTTTTGCATTCATTGTTGGCCTTACTTTTAAATTTGTGCTTCTCCATAATTCATATGCTTCCTTGTAATTGCCTGTTGATGCCAGGAAACACCACACAACTTCCTTCATTTCCTCTTTGTTCCATCGGGTCCGTATATTAGCTTTGTCTTCATAGTTTGGTTCCCCGACGTTGGGTTGTTTTGTAGGTGGTCCACGTTGAGTTTCCTCTTTGTGGTTACCATTCTCGCCTTGTTGATCATTAGAGGATTGCGCTCTACTCCTTCTGCCTTTGTACATATATTCATTTGCATTTTTGTCCATCGCTGCCCCACGAGTAGCTAGGGAATTATTCTGTCTGCTGCGGTATTGCCCCGCCTGCCGCAGTAAGGCTGTTTGTAACCAAGGGTCGCTGCTCCTTGGAGTTCACCGTTTATGGCTTCTCACCCTCCCGCCGCCGGTGCTCCTGTAGTCCATCAGCACGGTAGGGTTACC